>NC_058131.1:593076092-593101755 GCF_016433145.1 Gracilinanus agilis | reverse complement strand
GTCTCTCTCTCTCTCTCTCTCTCTCTCTCTCTCTCTCTCTCTCTCTCACACACACACACACACCTCAGTCATCTTAAATACAGAATTAAAATTACTGAAGACTCCCTGAGAAGAGTGCCTTCTCTTTTCTTTTTTGTATGTGCAATCCAGATGTGTGGCTGATAGCTACAGCATTCTTCATTGACTCTGAATTCACTAGGATAAGAATACTTTTCTTACTATTTTGCCTCCTACTTCACATGCTCATATGCAAACATCCAAGGAAGCTGCTGTAGTTAGCAGCATATTTCATGCTCTCCAGTGACACATCTGCCTTTCACTGGGCATGCTTCTTTCACTACTGAGGATGCCAATGAAAAGTCCACTGGATCCAGTATACTTTCCAAATTAATCCTGCATTTACAGGGAGGGAATACAGCTGAGGAAATGGTTCATGCATTATTTTTCTGGAGAAATCCAATTCAAGAACTATTAAGTAGAATTTTATTTCATAGTTTTTCAATTAATTAAAAATTCTCATTTCTTGTGACGTCATTTCTTTTGTCATCTTGAACTATTTCAACATTTGATTTGTTTTGGCTTTATGAAGAAAAGTAGATGATACGTTGCCAAATTGTGGTAAATATAATCTGACCTATTTAAACACACTGTTGCCACTAAAATAGGAAATGAATAAAAGAACAGATATCAACACACACTTCATATTGCCTACATAATTTTAACCATTGTAAATTAATTGTCACACTAATAAGACTGAAAAAGACTAGAAAATGCTTCAGTTAAAAGTTTTTATTTCTTTATCTGGCAGAGAAATGTGGCAACTAGTAATAATATCCTATATAATTTAAAAGTTTTGTTTAATATATGGAGTGAGATTGAAGAATATTATGAACAATGTAGTTCCACAAACAGTGGAGAGAAAAACATGTCTATAAAAAGGTGGTGAGCTCAAATAAGCAAAATTGTCCTAAATTCATTTATGGATGTGAAGGAGAACAAAGATAGAGATTAGAAATATAAAAAGTCTTTAAAGATTTCTATAATAAACTAACAAGGAGAGAGGAGACACCAAGTTTGAATCCTTTCATAATAGTCTCTGATGAGCTGCATGAGGAAGAAGCTAAGCTAATATAGGAAAAACAAATGAACAATACCAGATTGCATAGTGTAGGTTAGTATTGTGGTAACATAATTCCGAGGATATTAAGTGATTGATTCTTAAGATATTTGAAAGTAGGGAGGGTACCGAAGTATTGAAAAAAATTCTTGGGCTTTAATGTTACTTTAATGTTTAATGTTAATGTCAAGAAAGTGACTGAAGGAAAAAAATTACTACAGGCTCACATGCTTACTTTCTCACTTCTACAAATTTTTATGACATATTTAAAAAACCCACACATGAAGGGTGACCTTAATTGAATTATTAGAAGGTAACAAGTTCACTTTTACAAATTATGTACTATAGCAGATTACATCTTTATAGTTGTACAGTTAACAAAAATGTAGAGAAAACAAGACCCCATTATGACTGTTTGTTGATTACAGAACAAAAAAAATCTTTTGGCAGACTAACAACAAGGTATCATCTATGTCAAAATCAAAAAGAGTTCCCTGAAAGATGGAAAATATGGATTTTAATTTAAAGACCTTTGGATTAGTAATATCAATCAAGGAATACAACAGAGACACAAGCTTTTTAAAGGTTCTTGCCATAATCACAGATGATATATGGGGTATATTCTCCTTGATAAAGACTGTCACTGATCTGAAAAGGAGGCATCTGGTCATCTCCCTCTCACTGTCTTAATCTTGTAAAGTACAATAAGCTCATCCTAGTAATAAAAATGATTCTTGAAGGCAAAAACGATTTAATTTTTGCATTTATCTTGTCAGTACCTAGCACAGTGCCTGGCACATTGTAAATATTTTGTAAGATTTTGTTGAATTAAATTCATTTGAATTAAATATTATAAGAAAGTTGATGATCTATGGATAGTCCACATGCTTACTTGGTAGTCATACAATTTCAAGAGATATACAAGAAGGATGGATGCATATGCATTTGTGGACCCTGCCCCACTTCACTCTTCCTCCCAAAGATTTATATGGTTGAGTTATACAGGATTAGAACACTTAGATGTATTGTAGCAAATATGAACATATTGTGTGTTGAAAAAATTCTATTTTAGTGATAAATCTTATATTACCTAGATTTCCTGGGTTGACTGTTTATACAGTTAAGTAAGGCAATCTGTTTTTTTGAAATTTCAAGCTTCTCTTCCCTGGAAACTCATTGACTGTCCACCTCATATGACTATAATACTTCCCCTCATCATCTCTGCTTCTTAGTTTATACCTTGTCTTTTTTTAAGTCCCAGCTAAAGTCTTATCTTCTTTTTTCTGATTTTTCCAGTCCTCATTAATCTTGTTATCATCCCTCTGGGAGTAACCCCAATTTATTCTGTATTTATCTTCTTTGTATATAGTTTTTTTTGCCTGTGGTCTACCTTATCAAATGCTTGCTCCTTGAGAGCAGGAACTCCCCCCCCCCCTTTATTTCCATAGCACTTAGCATCGTAATTGGCACATTGTTGGTTTTTAATAAAAGCCAGTTGAGTGACTGATTCTCCCTCTCCCCATATATTCAATCATTTGCTAAATTTTGCTATTTCTACCTCTGTAACCTGTCAAAAGAAACTTGAATTCCTTTTCTCTGCTCACCATATCACTCTCCTACTCTAATAACTACTTCCTGTTGTCTAAAGACTAAATATAAATACCACTTTTAGGCTTTTAAGTCCTTCACAACTTAGTCCCAGGCAATTATTGTAGCCTGATCTTAGATTATCCCTTTGTCACAATATATGATTTGTTCAAATTGGCCTTTCTTTTCCTTATCTCAATTCCTTTTTATATGTTGAGCTCAAAGAGCTTAAATAGAAGTAAATATATGTATATGAGTAAACACACATATAGTGATTCTATATAAAGATATATTTCTCCATATGTATATATGCATATATAAACACATACATATGCATATATTTATGTGTGTATACGTATATATATGTTGATATTTATAAACTTAATAGAATGTGAGGTCCTTGAGAACAGGGATTATTTTGTATTTTTGTCTTTGTATCTCTAATGAATAGCTTAGTGACTGGCATAAAGTAGGCATTTACTAAATGTTCGTTGATTTGATGTTCATACCTTTGGAAGTTAAACAAATTGGGACATGTCATTTGATATAAATGATATCTACTTTTCTTTTTTTTCAAGGAGTAATTTTTTTGGAAGTTCTTTCTAAATTAAATTGGTTGCCATGGATGGTAGTGGGAATCTATTCATTGGAATTCTTTAAACAAGGTTGAATAAGTGCTTGTTAGATGTGTTAAAGAAAGAATTCTTTTTCTTCCATTATGAATTTGGCTAGATAGCTGTTGAGAGCTCTTTCAATTTAAAATTCTGTGATTCTCTGAGTGGAAAATACAATTGCCTTTGAGAGAAACAAACAATTCAGGTATAGAACAGAAAGAGACTTCTTGTTGCCTACAATTAACGACTATTCATTATAACTAATTATGGAGTTAATGGTTGTCCCCACCTGCTGACTGGACAATGTTTGCCCTGCATGTCATCAGCAAAGACATCTGAACCTAGAGCAAGAGACTAAATAATGTTTAGCCAAAATTTACATGCTACACTAAAAGAATGGCATTGTATTTGGTGTCAAGGGAGACATTACTACCTGCCATCACAGATATTAAAATCTAGCAGAAAAGATGACATGAAAATAGTAGCTGGTGTTTATATAGCACTTTAAGGTTAGCTGGAACTTGTATGTTTTAGCTCATTTGCTACTTATCACAATTCTCTGAAAAAAATACTATAAGCATTATTGTCCTTATTATACAGATGAGGACACTGAAACATACAGAAGTTCGGTGACTTGCTCATGGCCAAACAACTACTGATTGTACAAGGTGGGATTCCAACCCCGGTCTTCTGATGCCAAGTTCAGTTCTTTTTCCATTAAACAAACCACAGTGTCACTGAGATAAGTACTGCTTCCCCAACTCTAGAATAAATTAGAATGTGATGAGTGCTAAGAGAGCCAGAAGAGATTGTCTCTTACCTGACTGATTTAGAAATACTGTGAAAAAGCATAGTGAGAAAGGTCAAAATTTTAGTCTTGACTTTGCCTCTTTCTAGTTATGAAATGGAACATCACGGTGAACTACTCGGGGTCTGTTTCTCATATGTAGGATAGAGATATTAATACGGGGTGTCTCAAAAGTTTCAGTGTAACTTTTAAGCTTTTAACCACTTAAATAACAGCTAACATTTCTAAAATGCTTACTATGTGCCAGACAGTTTGTCAAGTAAGTGCTTGACAAAAATCATCTCATTCAATCGTTAAGACAACTGTGGAAGCTAGGTATATTATTATCCCCATTTTACAAATGAGGAAACTGAGGCAAACAGAGGTTAAACGACTTGCCTTAGAGTCTGAGAAGGGACTCGAATTCAGGTTTTCTTGACTCCAGGTCCTGTTCTCTATTTACTGTTCCACCTGGCTTAAATACCTTAAAACTGTACTAAGATTTTTGCTGCATTCTCTATTTATACTCTTTATTTCACAGGGTGATTGCAGGGATTGAAGGAGGTAGTGAAGGTGCATGATTTGTAAATTAGGAAGCAATAGATAAGTGCTTATTATGGGGCAGTGCTATCTTATGCATATCCTGCTTTTTTTTTTTCAGATGAGTTGCAGGCTCCAATAGTTGCCTGCTTAGTAAGAGAAATTATTATAGCAAATTTTAAAGAGAAACAGCTATGCTTACCAACAGCAATCTGCTGACATTGCTTATTATTTCCTCCTCCTTCCTGGTGGTAGGATGCTGATAAGTAAAGGTCAATGACCCTCAGGGGAGAACTTTGAAGGCGGCATCACGTGTTGAATCTTAATATCCTCACGGCATTCATGGTTGAGCATTCTCAAAAGGGAAAACTCATTCCAGTAACAAAATGTTAAGAAAGATAGCAGAGAAGGAGGCTGTGCAAGGGGAGCACATTTGAAACCAAAACCTAAGAAAGGAAAAATGGAGGGAGGAGAAGCCAACAGTTCTCATTTAAAAGAAAGACCTTTTGCCACAAAGAGGGAAAAGTCAGAAGGAAGTACTTGGTACACCAAGTTAAAGCTTAAGAACTGATTCATAATTCTCTCACCTTTTTTATGAAAATATTCCACAGGGTCATTGTGGAATCAAATCCAATTCTTTTAATTTAGGAACATGAATTAAGCTCTTAGTGTGTCCCAGATGCTGGGGATACAAAGATCAAGAAAGAGTGCCTTGATCTAAAAAAAATTACAAAAAAACTTGCATTCTTTGGGAGAAACTCAATATATGAGTTGATACCAAGAGGTAAATATATGACATTTTCAGGAAGGAGAAAAGGCATTTACCACTGAGGACATCAGGACAAACCTCATTCAGGAGATGGATGTAATAATCAAAGTAATTCATGATGGAGGCCTGAAATGTGAGTTTCTTAGAAATAACTCTTCTTCCCACTCCGATTATAATTATTATTTTCAAATTTTATAATCTCCTTCAGCTTATTGATTCCATATAAATTGCTAAAAGGTAGGAGCAAGGTTTATGTTTTAGTTTTGTCTTCACAAACTCCATGCCCAACACAGTGCTTAGCATGTACTAGGAACTGAATGAATGAAGTTTAATTCTTTTGTCAACTCCAAAGAATACTAAAATGTTAAAACTAAAAGGATCCTTAGAGATAGTAGAATCAAACCTCTTCAATTTATGAATGAGAAAATAGATCTGGAGAGGGGGAGGTACTTTTAGAAGGTCTCATAAGACAAGAGAATGGGGAAATTATAGTTCAGGCTTTTTGACATAATTCCATGTTCTTTACAATAGGATCATGCACAAATAGACAATTAATATGTTTTTAATAACTGTCATCATACATTTATTGAATACTACTTTGTGGAAAGCATTATTGGGAAATGACATTTTCAAAGAATTCAAAAAAATATAAAATGTATTTTATAGAAGTTTATTATTATAATTGCCTTTACCTCATCATCATTGTTCTCTATATTTGTCAATATCTTTAGAATATACATTTTTTTAAGTATCAATTTACTCTCTAATATATGATTCATAATTTTGATGTCAGTCAGATGAATTAGACTTCTAAATAAGTCCTTTATCCCTCTGTCCCTCTCTCTCATCCTTCCTTCTTTCCTTCTTTCCTTCCTTCCATCGTTTTTTCCTTCCTCTCTCTTTTGTTTCATTTTTCTCACCTATTAAATGAGGAAGTGGGACTATTTGACTTCTAAGGTGCTTTCCAGTTCTAGATATCTGTCTTATTTTCTTAATTTGGTTGTTTCAGATTTTTATATGTAATTACTCATTTCTTTAAATGATCAGATTTGCTACCAAATGATTGTATATGGTAGTTAATTTTTTTCTGTATCATTTCTGTTGAACATAAATTCACCTTTATGTTTTATTTCATTGGATTTTGTTTCCCACATTAGCTAAAAGTTTTAATATTTTTTTAAAAAACTTAATTTTATTATTGTTAGTGTCCATTTTCATTTGTATACTTTTACTTTTAAAGACTTCATCTGTCCTTGTTTGGTATTTCACATTTTTAAATAAAAAAATTGGATGCTAAGTTTATTTATCCTCTTTGTTTACATTTTATTAGTGCATGTTTTCAGAGATATGACTTTCCTTCAAGGATTGCTTTAACTCAAGATGTTTGTGTGCTGTCTCATTGATGTATTCTATTTGCATAATTATTAAAAGCATCTGAGATTTATTCTGGGACCCATTCATCATTCCGGATTACATAATTTAGTTGCCATTTAGATTTGTATTTTTTGTTTGTATTCCCTACATTATTATTTAAGAAACATTTCCCTTCATTATTTTTATTGCTTTGTGATTTGTAAAGGATGCCTATTTAATTTTTCAGTCTTTTTTATATTTATTTGTGCTTTCTTTTTCTGAATGTATATTTTTATTTTCTAAAAGCCTGTATGTTTCTTAAGTTTCCATAAAGAAAATTCCTAATATACATGCACATATTCTGTATTATGTCCTTTTGAATTTTATCTTTCTTTTAAATTTATCTAGCTCTTTACTATTATTGTGTTACTATTTATGTCTTTTTATAATTTAGTTACATTTTTCCTTTATAAATTTAGCTGCCATATCATTGGTACATATCTAAGTTTAATAATATTTTAAGATTTACTATGATGCTTTTAAACATAGTAGAAGTTTCCTGTTTAATTCTTTATATTGTAAATTTTCCCTGGCCTGATAGTATCATTATAATTCCTGCTTTTTTAGGATTTTTTTGTATAGGAAATTTTATTACAGTTTCTTTTTTCATGCATTTTTATTTGTTGAATATGCATTTTATATGTAGGAAATTATTAGTTTGTTATTTTCTTATACATTCTTACCTTCCATTTCTCTTTATTGGAGTTTTTGATCCATTTGAATTTAAAGTTATAAATGTTAGGTTTGTATTTTTTTTATTTCTTTTGTATTGACTTTGATTTTTTCCTCCTTCCTTTTTAAGGTGAGAACTATGACTTTATGATTAATTTTGTTTGTATTAGTTTGGTTCTAGTCCTTTCCCACCATTTTTTTCTCTTGACTAAATTTGCTTTAATTTTCCTTATAATTACTTATCTGCCTTGATCCATTTTAGCCCTTCCCTCTTCTTGATTAAAGTTTGAATCAAAATCTTTCCTTCTTAATTTTATTCTCTTGTCTAATCTCTTGACTAGCATTCATTTATGGTAGCACTTTGCAATGTGTTTATTTACTTTGTCATCTTCTTCATTTCTTTTCTCCCCCTATTTAGACTTTTCTCAGCTTTATTGATTAATGCATTTCTCCATCCACTCAACTATATATATATGTGCATATATATACATACATATGCATGTATGTATATGTTTTGTTCTTTCCATGTCCTTTGTGCAAGGTCAGATTAGGACTCTTCTTTTTTTTTAAGGCCTTGCCTTCTGTCTTAGAGTCAATACTGTGTATTGGTTCCAAGGGAGAAGAGTGGTAAGGGCTAGGCAATGAAGGGTTAAATGACTTGCTCAGGGTCCCACAGCTAGGAAGCATCCAATGTCAGATTTGAACCCAGGTCTCTAGGCCTGACTTTCTATCCACTAAGTCACCTAGCTGCCTCCTAGCATCATAGATTTAAAGTTAGCATAAACCTTTGAATTTGTCTAGTTCAGTTCCCTCATTTCTCATAATTGGGAAAAATGAGACTCAGAGGGAAATGATTTCTTCAAAATTAGCAGAGTTAGAATTTGAACCCAAGTCCCTTGCCTCTATATTCCATTTTCTTGATTTTATTTTGACTCAATTGGTTTTTTTAAAGGTAAATGTAGCACTTCACTTTTATCCTTAACATGATATAGTATCAAAAATCTAATAAATTCATTCAATTGAATAAATTTTTCATATTTAAACTGTTAGACTTAATTGGCTGTTTGATTTCATTGGCTCATTAATTTGGTGAGAAAATAAAACTAACAACTAAGTTGATACAACCTTATTCATATGTCTATAGAAATGTATGACAATATTCCTGAATTGCTCCAGAGACTAAATCACTATTATCTCTCCAGTAGAGCATAACTATCTTTCGTGATATACATTCCTTGTCATTTTTATTACTGTTTTCTTGCTTCAGGGCCTAATTTCATCTTGTTGAGAATGTAGTTGCCATTTACATGCCTGATTAGTGCTGGGATGGTGAAGAAAATTGGGCAGTTACCCCTGGAGACTTACTGTGTCATAAGCTTGGCTCACACCTACTTGCGTAGATCACAGGATCCTAGAATTTAATACATCACTTCTTAGAACTTGAGAACTCAGGTAGTACTCTCTTGTCTTCAAAGCAAATCTGTAATTATTCATTGTAAAAATATAGGGTATTATTCTAAGAATTTCCAGAGAAAAATAATATTTTATTACTAACTTTGATCCAAAAGAAAACAAATGATTCATGAAAAAAGAAAAAAAAAACAACAACCAATATTATTTGGTAAGAAAGTAAACTGTGTATTCCTTCCTCTCTGCTTATATTATCTCTGCCCTAAATCAGATTTCTTCCTTATACTTAGTGACCATTAGAAAATTTAGCCAACTTTTATGGAGTGCTTATTATGTGCAAGGAATGGTGACACGAGGATCAGCAAGGACCCTACTGTCAAAGTGTTTAAAGTTGTAGGTCATAGTTTTAGAGCAAGTTAGGATCACAGAATTCATCTACCAAAATGTCTTCATTTCGCAGATGAAGAACCTAAGAACCAGAGGATAAAGTGACAAAAGTTGTGAGTAGCTGATTCGAACCAGAGCCTTCTGACTATAAATACAACATATTTTTCACTGAAACATACTATTTTTCTGATGCCACAATCTTACTGCTGCATGCATCACTTATTGTGTTGATCCTTTTTGCTCAGCCATATCTAATTATGGCATATCTCTTTTGCAGAGTACAGAGATGTAAACATAGTTGTTTCCACAAATTAATAAGAAGAATTTGCCTAGAGGAACAGAATGTCATATGCTGAGCATCCTATATTTGTTGCAGATTTCAAGGGAGGAAATAAATGGTAGAAGGAAAATAGGACATGGTGAAGACAGATAACCCTTCATTGGGTAGTAGACTGAACTTATTAATTTCAGGTTCATTCCAACTCCAAAATTCCTAAGTAATCTTTTTTTTTGGGGGAAAAAAAGGAAGTATTCCTTCCATGGGGTGAAGAATGCATTGTTCTTCAAAGAAAATCAAGAAATGGATGTTTTACTGCATTTGCTGAATTCCACTAACATCCTAGAAAACACACATTTGTGTGCTTTGTTTCTCATATTTTCCCACTTATGTAATGTTATCTTTGTTCAATCCCTTAAATTCCAAAGAAACATGTTTTAGTATCACTGACATATCAACATTTCCATGACCATGGCAATTTCTTTTAAGGGTCAATTGGTTCAAACTGTGAGAAGAGAAGGGAAAACAGTTTATAAAATGAGAGAGAAGTCATGATACTTATGCCCCACTTGAAAATAATTCATTTACATATGTGAAAGGTTCTTTTTCTTCCCACAGCCCTAATATGTAGTTCTCCTTCCTCTTCCTGTGTAATAAGTCATACATTAGTTTTTTCAGCTGGAAAAAGTTTGTTTGGCCAGTGCACTGGGAATGAGAATCATTGTGTTGGCATGGTATTTAAAGGATCCCCAGCCATATTTGTTCTGATTATTTTCATTTGGGTAGGAAGAGAAGAAAGGGCATTGTCACTGGAATGGCAAAAGTAGAGATGGCAAGAAAGCCAAGGTGATGAATGATAAATACAGAACAGCCAAGGCCAGGATAAACCAGATAACGGATGTCCAATTTTACAGGCTGCACCAACTTTAATAGTTCCATTTCTAATGAGTTAAAGACCAGCCTTGTGAAAAATGACTTCCCATTTCCAACCTATAATGAAAATAAAATCGTGCCAAGACATGAGATAGTGCCTTGAGTAATCCGTTATGAAGCCGACTGAGAAATAAACTCATTTGTTTCTCCCACTCGACTGACTCTTCTTACATAAAATAACTGTGTAATCATCTTAAAGCCTGAATGGACTAGAGAGGATGGTGGAATGGAGACTTCTGATTCTTATATTTCCATCAGTCTACAGCTGCTCATCAATAAAAAAAAGAGAGGAAGTGGGCCAGCATCCAGATTCTCATGGCGACACTAGTCATTTAGGTGTAATTATAAAAAATTCCATGTTTTGACGAGCTATCTGGGCTACAAATGTACTTAGCAAGCTAGATGAGTTAAAACAAGGCATGAGGCAACTAAGGGCCAATATTTTGTGAACTGAATAATTTAGGGCCAGGAAATTCAGATCTCCCTAGCACTTTTGGATATGACTGTAGGAGACTTTTTTTTTCAGTCAAATCTTTCTAGTTTTTAGTTTGAAAAAATTCTAAACATAGTAACATAAAAAATGTGTTTAAAGAAAAAAAGAAAAAAGGAAGTTAAAGCATACACTTCAAGTTTTTTTTTTAAATCTTTCTCTTCACTGAGGCAGATCTATTATGGTTTTGTGGATGGTCTCAGAAAACTGCCATAGTTAGTCAGTAAATATTTATTAAGCACCTACAGTGTTCTGGGAATCATGTGAAGCTCTGGGGATACAAATAAGAAAAGAAAGACAGTCCCTGCCATTGAAAAGTTTACAATAGAATGGAGGAAAATCCAAGATAAAAGAAAGCTGAAAGGTAGAAGGAATGATGATAATCCAGTCTGATAATTAAACTGGTGGGAAATGTGAAGTTGACTGATGGGAAATTTTACGAGAATTTCTTTGCTTTCTCCTCCCATGAGAGAGGCAGAGGGTATTGAGGATACTAATGAGAAATCTGTCTATAAACTTAGTGATTAGCTAGAATTTGCTTTGGAAAATAAGGATAACTATAGCAAAATATTAATTATGTCCTAGTTGCTTTTATATAGCCCATTCAGTGTGCCATGAAGTAGTTCTAACCACATGAATTTTAGTCAGCTCTTATGAAATGACGTGGTATATTGGAAAGAGCATTGGCAGATAGGACAAGATGCCTTTCCCTACTATACCACTGACATTGGATGAGTCACTTATGTTCTTGATTCATTTTCTTTATCTATAAACTATAGCTATTCATACATCTAACTGTTATATAGTGGAAAGAGCCCTGAAGGTCATGTATTCAAATCTAAGCCCTTCCACTTACTATCTACGGGACCTTAGCTAAGTCACTAAATGCCTCTGGGTCACACTTGGAATGAGGGTGTTAGATTAGTTGACCAATAAAGTCCCTCCAAACATGAAATCGATGATGCTATTATCCTTTGCCCATTCTATACCAATTTCACAGAACCGAGAAGATAGAATGTGAACATGTACTTATAAAACTATAAATTTAGCATTATACAAACTGTAAGTTTTTATTAAATGGATCTGGTGACTTTTGTCATATATACAGCAGACTAACTAAAGGAAATCAGACTTGTTGAGATAGAGTACTCTACATTTTATTTCTATTCCAAAATTTTAAGTACTTTAATAATATAACCAATAATTGTTTTGTAACCACGGTACTTAGCTTTACTTAATTTCAGTGTACGACATATAATTTTTCATTCTCTTGGAATCTTCAAGATTCCTTGCCCATACATTTTTATTCATTTTTTCTATTATGTCATTATAGTTAATGTGATTTATTATTCTAATTAGTTTTTTGGCTTTGCATTGTTTCATAAAAGTTTTTTTTAGAGCTAATTATATTCCTCATACTTATTGGTCTGAACTGATTTCTGCTTTCCATTACATGTAAAACACATTGATTTATTTAACTATTCCCTTTTCTTTGACTATGTAGGCTATTTCCAGGTATAGATTATACTTTGCTATATCTTTCCAGGACAAGGTAGAACTGAGGTCTACCATCCTTGGGGTTGCTCTCTAGTGTTATGTTATAATAGAAGTTGGCCTGGTGAACTTTGGAAAAAAAATTCAAATCTTTGCTCAGTCTCATTCTTTAACTTTCCTGAAGACATATTTTTCAGCTGTGTTTTCTAGCTACAGAACAGAGGCTTGGTGGATAAGCATTTTGGAAGATGGTTTGAAGAAAATTTAGGGTTTATTTGTATATTTTTCTTATTCATACTTTACTGAATACATCTTAAATTTGCTGCTATATTTTATGTTAGGAACATATAATAGTAATTATTTTTGACAAGTTTTTTTTCTTAAACTTGAAATTCAGCTTTCAATTGTTTTAAAATCTTTAATTAGAAAAATTTATTTATTATTTGTAGAATTTCCTATAGCTATTGGCTCTCCTTCTCATTTTATTCTTGTAGTGTCTGTTCTTAGAGGGGATATGAATCAGAGCAAGGCCCTATAAATAAAGGACAGACATAAATGGTACCATCTCAGCCAAATTGCAGGTCAGGCCACAAAAATTCCACTTAAATAATTTCAGTTGTGTTTGGTTTTAATTCTCGTTTCCTTTTCTAACCCATAGGAGAAAATTGCCATTTAAAATTTCCCAGTGGGAGGGACATTTTAGTGGGAGTGAAGTAATTCTTATCTACCCATAGTTCACTACATCACTCAGGGTTATGAATTCATGTGAATGACTGCTGAAAATTTATTTGCCTGTAAAAAAGTTTTAGTAGTCCTTCCAGCTCTTGCTAAGGTCATGGTGATTCTAGATTTGGTAAGAGAGACATTTTAACATGGGGGAAAAATTATCACTGCTAAGATTCATCCAACCACACTTATATAGAAACAGAATACAGAAGATAATTTTACAAATATGTGTGAATTATGAGATTTACTATAGAAATGTTTGTGTTTTATGTTTATATCCTATGTACAAATGAATTAAGTATTTATGCAGACAAATGTGTGAATATAATGAATTTAGAATTTCTTTTTCTCTCAACATGATTCCTCATTTTACTTCTCTGTACCTCAATTTTTTTCATTTGTAAAATGAGAGTTTGGATTAGATGAACTTAGAAATCTCTTGCTAGGTTCCATAAAGCTTGATTTAATATTTTTTTCTTAAAATCCTTACCATCAATACTAAAGTATTTGTTCCAAGGCAGAAGGGTGGTAAGGACTAGGCAATTGGGGTTAAGTGAATTGTTGCTTAGGGGCACACAGCTAGGAAATGTCTGAGACTAGTTTTGAACACAAAGACCTCTTATCTCCAGGCATGGCTTTCTATCCAATGAGCCATCTAGCTGCCTCCTGATTTAATGTTAATGTTGGGTCTTGGGTCTATACCACTGTAAAATAATGATCTGGGATTTCACTATTTTCCATTATATAAACTCCCTGCCTCCTAGTGCATATTTGCATAGAATTTATAATTTTATGCCAGGGCAATATAAATAACTGACTTATTAGATGACTTACTCATGGTCATATCACTTATATGTGTTAGAGAAATTATTTGAACTTTAGAATTTGATTGTAAGGTCAAATCTCCATTCATCTAATATACAATACTCCCTCTTTGGGAATGTATAAATAACAATAGGAGGAAGCGAGGTCATTTAGTAGAAAGAGTGCTTGACCTGGAGTCAGGATGACCTAAGTTCAAATCTGACTCCAGACACTTCTTAGCTGTTTGACCCTAGACCAGTCACTTAACCGCTGATTGCTCGAGAAAGGATCTGATGGATCCACTGGAGAAAGAAATGGCAAACCACTCCAGAATCTTTGCCAAGAAAACTGCATGGATAGCTATTCTTCATGGGATCCTGAAGAATTGGACATACCTCAACAACAACAAAAAGAAAAAATAGTGGTGGTAGCGGTGGTGGTGTTAGTGGTAGTAGTAGTAGTAGCAATAGCAATAGCAACAGCAGCAGTAGGAGTAGGAGTAGAGCACAAATATAATATCATGAACATAGACTAGCACTACTCTCACATGAATAATTAATTGAGTTTTCTATATACCTTAGATGCTAAGTGCTGATTAGGTTTTCTAGGACACTATCAGTATGTTAATACCTGAGTGCTTGGTTCCACGTACCTCTTTAAAATAGATGCAGTAATTGGTGAGAAATGAAAACATGTTGATTCTCTTGGTTTCTTTCCCTGACAGTTGTCTCCATGCCATGATTGGTGCCTGACCTTTGCTTTTACAAAATGGCGGCCACATATTTGTGTGAGCATGGAAGCACCAAGTTTCCCTCATGAGAGATGAGTTAGGCTGCAACAGTGAACTGAGTTCCCTGGGAAGAGAAGCTTGAACTTTCAGATAATAGACTGCCTTGCTTAACTCTATGAATAGCCAACCATTGAATGTCCTCATTGGTAAGCAAACACTCTATTCCCAAGACAGCTGGGGTGAACTCCCGTGTATGTTAAGGCTTAGGCAACACACATAGAGCTGAAAGATGTGCTCGAGCCCCTTGAACAAATGTGCCTTCTCAGCAAATGTGATGCCAATTGCCATTCATATATTGCATTAAAAAGGGAAGAAAGGCAACCCAACCTCACTAAACCAACAAAGGTGTTTGAAAAGGTTTCCATTCATTCTCATCATGTCCCACAGCTGCCAGTTTAAATAGCTGGTGACTAAAGTAGGCGTTACCCAGGGGAGGCAGGTATTGTATCTGGGAAGCCTACTCTTATTCTTCCTAAGCAATGGCCTGCATGGAATGCTTGAGTCACTAATCCCAAGGAGACAAAAAGAGAGTCCAGGAATTAAAGCTGATTATCATTATTTGAAAAAAAAAAAAGAGGAGAGTGAGGGACAGCCACTGAAAATGAAACAAGGGGAAGAAAGGGTAAGAAATTAGTAAAAGATGACTAAACTCCTTGATAAGGTCAATTTTTAGTTGGCTCTTTAGGCATAAGAGGTCAACAATTATCCTTCTTTACCCTCGTATTTGCTTTTACTGGGAAGGCTCTCTGTAACTCTTTATAGTGATTCCTTTCTGTATTTCATAAGGCTGCATCTCCAACTTGGAGTTGAATCCCTAAGATGGTGACAAGCTTTTTTTATTCCATTGGTTTTTACTGACTACAGAAAGGTAGCTTCAAATACATAGCAACAAGGATTTATTAAATGTTTACTATATATCAATGACTGTCCTGCAGATAGGATACAAAGGGGAAAAAATGAAAATAGTCCCTCATCCTCAAAAAAACAGTTTCCTGGAAAAACTTCATGTATATATAAAAGTATATAAAATACACATGAAATAAATGCAAAATAATTTAGAGTGCTAATAATTGGTTAGCAGGAAATACTATAATGAAAGAAGTCAAAGTAGAAAAAGCAAGAGTGTGTAAGAACTATATCTTATTCATCTTCTTCTCCTTAAAGGTATCTAGAATAGAATCTTTTTTAAAAAAATAACTCTTTCTTTATTAGTAAGCTCTTATCTTTCTTAATTCTAGGGGACAGGCAAATAGGGTGATTTCTCCAGAGTCATATAGGTAGGAAGTGGCTGATGCCAGATTTGAACCCATGTTCTCCTGACCCCAGACCTGGCACCTATTTATTGTGCCCCTCTAGAATAGAATCTGGCACATGATGGGCATTCAATACATATTTATTGAGTTGAATTGAAGGAAGTCTTAAGACTGAATTTTTTTTATGACTTACTACCTTATCATCATACCTTACTGGAACTTCTCTCTCTGCCTCTGTCTTTTATATCTGTTTTGTATCCACTTTTCCTAAAACTAATTTCTGCAAAACTGTTGTTAGTTTTAGCTGTTAATTAGTCCTCCCCCCAATAACTGGGGTCCTTTTCTATAGTACCGTGTTTGTTTTCTTCTGTAACCTGTATCCCAAATTGTTCTATAGGTTAACTTCTTTGTGTCTTCTTTTTTAAAATTTTTTTAATGATTAGTATTATAGTTGTAATGGTTTAGTTTAGTGATTAGTTGTAGTAGAATTTGAGATCTGGTACTGATAGATAGGTCTCCTTCCTTCCTGCTTTATTTTTCATTATTTCCTTGAGATTTTTTTATCTTTTGTTTATCTATATAAATTATATTGCTTTTCTTGCTTCTCTTTGCCTGCAGTTCCCTGCCTATACTCTCAATAGCCAGAAAGGACCTGTTTAGTACAGCCAGTAGAGGGAATTGTATAAATAAAGCATCTGTTATGGAAGATGGGAATAATATGTGAAAAGTAAGGAATATTAATCATTAGAAACAGCAACAGTTCTAATTCAGGGACTATTCCTTTATTGCATACTTTACTTTAAATTATGGCTTGGTCATAAAACTTAGAAATGAAAAAAATAACTTTTTATTTTATTATCAGCCACAAATGGTGATATTTGCCCTGTGGAGCAGCAGAACAAATGAACTAATTCACAAATGTAGACCATTAAAACAATATTAAAATCCAGCTGACAGTCTATATTTTCTCTTTGAAATGATTCAGAATGTTTAGATTCATTATATATTTTCACCTTTCCAAAATCATAAACTCATCTTTTAGCTTTAAGATTAGAGCTTCACCTGAGGATATGCCTTCCAGAGATGACCACTGCATAATCATTTTCTTGTGAGTTCATAGCATCCTTCTCTCTGCTTGTTTCTCATGCTTTTTAATAATGCTTTTTGCCACAGATCTGATCTAAGCCAATTTGTACAAGAACGGAAGTGCAGCTATATTTACTCTCTAATATGAATAATTTGAATCCAAGCATGCATGAAGTCTGGTTATGCTTTATTTAAATCTCTGGATGTTGAAAAGTATTTGCCTTAATGTTGCAAAAGGTTCCATCACACGAATTCTCAGACACTTGTTTCACAAGGGAAAAAACTGCCAACAATGAAGACAAAGACCAAATAATAATATGGTAGATTAGATGTTTCAGGCCAGTTTGGAAGACTGAATACTGCAGGGATCTGGCAGTTTCTGGGATTTCATGGTAGGGTAGTAAACAATCTTAAAACGTGACAATTATAATATTCTTAATTTTTACCAGTTTTCTTCCAACTCTAGAAGAATAAAATAAAGTAAGTTTTAGCATTGCCTCCCTTGCAAAAAAAAAACACATTCTTTAAAATAAACTTTATTTTTAAAAGTACACATTAGTGATGCCAGGACAATAAGTATAAGAAAAATATCTAAAGCATATCCCTCCAAATCTCAGGGAATTTTTGAACTTCACAAAGTAGAAAGAAACTTTGAACTGGCAACGATTTTTATTTTGACTTCTCTTTCCTTAAACACACACACACACACACACACACACACTCACACACACACACACACACACACACAGCTATTGGGGGATGCTTGCTAATCCTATATGCTTGTCATTTTTCTTGTTTAGGAATTGTCAGTATATTTTGGGGGATATAAAACTTTTAGATTGGTCTCAGGAGGCAAAACTTGTTTAAATTTTTTTATTTCTTTAACTAACTTTCTTGTTCATTTCTCATATTATCTTGCTCATGCCTTTGAAAAATCATTGAAGTATGAACTGAAGCAATATATTTATTTAAGTTCTTGGAAAATATCAAATGGCCCACTAATCTTTGTCAGTTTTATGGTTTCTTTAAAGGTAGTTGATGCTTTAAGTTCAAAGCTGGTAAAGAACATCCACAAAAACATCTAATTTTCATCTGAAATGTGCATGAATCACCCAGAATTATCTCACTTTTATAAAAGCAGCATTGTCAATTGCTGAGAGCTCCAATGCGGAAGGTCAGACTCTGTGGGAAGCCATGACTTGATTTAATGGGGGCCAGGACCTGAACCTAAGGGCTTTGATTAATCAATCAGAGGATGGGAATATGGAATATATCTCACCTTTCCTGAAATAGGAAATTATGAAATTTATCAGTATATAAGCGCTATTATAAGTTTTCACAATACACCCCATTTTGAACTCACTCTCCAGTGTTCCAAATTTTGGCTCTTCAGAACTTAATTTACTCCCTTCCCACTCCTTAAGAAATAACCTAACTCTTTTCTAGAAAGACACAGCAACTACTATGTAGGTTTTCATTGGGACAATTACCTCCTATCCTTATCTTTGTCCTTCAAATCACCTCATAACTTTTGCAGATGCTCCTTGGAGATTGATCTCTCAACTCTAGAAAATGGCTGATGGGTGAGAAATCCTTCTTTCTCTCCATTTTTGACACCAAGGAATGATTTACATGGGATGAACAGGTATGGATGGGTTATGTGCTTCACGAGAGATCTCATTATTTTATCTTTACCCTCAACTTCTGAAAGTCTCTGTTATCCTTCCAGTTCATAATTTTAGTATCATCCACAACTCTTCATTCATGCTCACTCCTTGTATGTCATTTGCCAAATCTTGTCTTTTCAGACTCCACCTTTTTCTTATGTCTTCTTCTTTGTATAGCCACCATTCAAGTTCAGGCCCTTATCACTTCTTGCCTAGACTATTGAAAGAGTCTCTCAATTGGTCTCTATGCCTCAAGCCTATCCCTTCATTATTCTATCCTCCACCCTGCTGCCAAAGTGATTTTTATAAAATACAGGTCTGATCATGTCCTTTCTGTATTCAGTAAATACTGATGGCTCCCTCTTAACTCTGGGATCAAACATGATTCATATTATTTCATTCTTTCTTTAATTTCTATATTTCTGTAATTTTTAATGTATATAATTATCAGTACAGTTATATTTGCTTTTGTACATATGTAAACTTTATAAATAATGAACACTGTGAGAATAGAGGCAAGGGATGGAATTCTTGGAGGGGGCTCAGAATCTTAGAAGAGGTGGTCACCAGCAGACCAAATGACAGTTGGGAGAGCAGGGACTTATGGGAAGGATTTTTCCAGAAAAGGGGTTTTCAGGGGGAAGAACTCACGGAGGGGAGAAGAGAGAAAATGAGCTCTGAGCAACCTAAAGGCATTCTTGAGAGTTACCTGACCCATTGAGAAGATCTGCTATCATTATTTCACTGACATTTTGATATCTCCCAAGGTCAAGCCATGCCAATCAGTGTTTGAGGGGTTCTGGACTCTGTTGGGGAGCAGATCCCTGAACCCCTCTTTCCTTGAACCTTGCCTTACAGTGACCCTTATCTAATATAAACAAAATGATTAGGTATATAGACATAGGATTAGTGGGAAGGGCAGGTGAAACTTTGTATTGAGACAGAATTGGTCTCTACAAGGTTCAAAGAAAGAGGGGTTTCAGGTTGGTCAGAGCTCATTTTCTCTCCTCTCCCTTCTGTGAGTTCTTCCCCCAAGACTCCTTTTCTGGAAAAAAAATCCTTCCCAGAAGTCCCTGCTCTTCCAACTGTCATTTGGCCTCCCGCTCTTCTTCCAAGATTCTGAGCCCCCTCCAAGAATCCCATCCCTTGCCTCCAATCTCATAACACATATGAAGAATGAGGTTTTAAATAAAAAATTTACTGTGTGAAGTGAATTTTCAAAAAAAGTTTGAAGATCATTGGTCTAAGTGGAAAGTGCATCTGGTTAATTGGAGTAGAATTATGGAATTTCTGAAAGACCTAGAAAGTTTTGTGGAGAAAACATGTTAACATAAACAAATATAATTGTTAAGTTTGTTTGTGCGTCAAAGAGTTTATATTCATTAAGTTCTCAATAAGTGTCAATAAGTTTATATTCATGAAGTGCTGGGGAATCGATGGAAAAACCTCTTACATTACAGATACAGCACTTGTGGAAACTTCATAATGATAGTGAGCTATTAAACAGTTTGTATGATATAAAACATTATTTAAGAGAGAACTTAGTGATCTTGGATTAGAAGACCTACATTTGGGTTTTGGTGCCATTGTTTAAGAGCTGTGTACTTGTGGACAAGGCACTTAAATTTCTGGGTTTTAAACAATTATTGGGCCTATATTATAAATGAGGAACAATAATAGTAGCACTACTTGCTTTATAATTTTCATGAGTTAAATGTTTTTCAATTTAACATGAAATATAAATGAGAGCCATTATTATTTCTATCAGGAATTATTTTTCTTTTGCTCTTGTCATGGAATGCTGACGTTACTTTAGAGAGGTAATATTAGATCCCTTTGGTATGCTGTGTCAGCCACCAACTCTAACACAGTTAGGTAGCAAGAATAACTCAACATTTATAAAGTGATTTAAGGTTTTATAAAGAGCATTCTTCATGGAAAGTCTTTGAGTCTCAGAACATTTATTATTATAATCCTCGTTTTGTAGATTAGGAAACTAAGGCACTGAGAAACTATTATGTAGCTAATATATATGAAGTAGGATTCAAACCTAGTTCTCTTTAAAAATTATTTTTATTTTCCAGATTACATGTAGATACAATTTTAAATAATTTAATAGTTATTAATTATACATTGAATATTTATATTTTATTTTATATAATTGTATACATGTAATAATTATAAAGATACAATTAATAATAATTTCTGATATTTTGTGATTTATGTTCTTTCCCTCCACCTTCTCCCTCCCCAAGACAACAGGTAATATTACATAAGTTATATATGTGCTATCATGCAATACATATTTCCATGTTTATCATGCTATGAAAGAAGACATGTGTTGCTTATATAAAAGAAAGGCTCTTGAAAGAAACAAAGTAAAAAAATGGTATGCTTTCATCTTCTATCAGTTCCTTCTAAAATGGTGGACAGTTCCATTAATCTCTTAGAGTTGTAATAGTTGTCATTCACAGTTGATCATTGTACATCATGGCTGTTACTATGTGCAATGTTCTACTGGTTCTGTTCACTTCACTTTGTATCACTTCATGTATGTCTTCCTAGATTTTTTTATGATCATCATGTTTTTAATTTCTTATGGCACAATAGTATTCTTTTTTTTAAATGTTATGTTTTTTTCTTGATTAAGAAAATTTTTCCATGGTTCCATGATTCATGTTCTTTCCCTCTCCTCCTCCCCCTCTTCCATAGCCAATGTATAATTCCACTGGGTTTTACATGAGTCATTGATCAAGACCTATTATTGATATTTTCACTAGGATGATCGTTTAGATTCTACATCCCCAATTATATCTCCATTGACCCATGTGATCAAGGAGTTGTTTTTCTTCTGTGTTTCTGCTCCCACAGTTCTTTCTCTGGAGCACAATAGTATTCTATTACAGCTTGTTTAGCTATTCCCCAATTGGTGGACACTCCTCCAGTTTCCAAATCTTTGCCACCATAAAGAGATGCTATTTATATCTTTGTACAAGTAGGTCCTCTTCCCCCAACTTTGATGTCTTTGGTATATAGACCAGTAAGAGTATTGCTAAGTTAAAGGGTGTACACAATTTGATGAATTTTTAGGCATGCTTCCAAATTGCTCTCCAGAATGGTTCTACCAGATCTCAGTCACACAGTGTATTAGTCCAACCCAGTCCTTTTGAACCCCCAGTTCTATGGTGATTCTATTACAGTAGGCTTTAAGCATGGATTAAAGGTCATTTCTATGCTTTCTGTTTATCATTTTTCTCTATTTTCCAATATGCTTGGGTGAAAATCCAACTCCAGAACATGACTGAATGACATCTTGTTTATATGACACATGTAATTATAAGGTCAGATTGATTCTTTATAAAAAGAGCTTGATTCTTGTCACTATATTAATGAAATAAGGTTGTCAGTAACCCTGTGGAGGGAATGACAGTAATGAAATCTGTTGTCATGATTTCTGAAAGAGAAACATTTCCCAACACAATGCTCAGAAGATTCTTGTAGTTGATATTCTGTGAATATAAAAATATGCTTTTTACTGTCAGATTGGTTTTTGTAATGAAGCCTGAGAAGGAGCATAGTTTAGTGGGAAAAGAACTTGATTTGTAGAGGATGGAGAGCTTGAGTTCAAATCCTAGTGTGAATTAGGTTAAGTCGTTCAACTTCCCTGAGCCTCAGTTTACTCACCTAAAAATTATGAGTTTGGGTTAGATATACTCTAAGGACCAACTAATCTAATTAATTCTAATTAATTGATCCTTTAGATGGAGAGACACAGAGAAGACAGAATGAACTTAGGAAAGTTTTGACAAGTCATTGTGAGCCAAATTTCACCAACTAATCAGTCATATCAGTAAATGTTATAGGTAGCTGGCTAAATGGTGTGATTTCAAAGGCATAGACAGATTTTTCTATCTAATGAAATCTCTAAGAAATTCTTTCCCACCTAGTCCCCAATGTTGAAAATGCCTTTAGGAGAAGACAAAAACCATTCATTCATAAATTAAGGATCTTGGTTTAAATGAAGTTTCATTTATGTTCTGATCTTGAGCAATGAACCACACAAAGTCCAAGGGTTGAGAAATGCAATTTCTCTAATAAAAACAGTAATCCCCCAGGTGATAAAAGCAGTCCAGAAGGCTGGTAAAAGCAATCAGAAACCAATTCCTTAGGGTTTCAGGAATTCTCCATCAGAATCTTAAGAGTTGTTTCCATGTATTTCTTGCCCAAAGGACCCACAGCTGGGTCCTGAATTAATCCATGGTAGGGGTGAGGGTAACAAACTGCACTCATTAAATTCCATAGTATTTGGCTTATGGCAACTTGGTACCACATTTGGTAGTCTGGTATTGTGGGGGTTAACTCGTCATCCCAGTTCCACTAGTGTCTTGGCCCACAGGATTTCGAAAGAAATAACATATTTTAAATTCTGCATGATATAAATAACTGGTCTGAAATCTTATTTTTTCTGAGAGCAGATTTTTTTAATCAAAGGGTGATATCAGTTAGGGTAGAAAGGATTACAAAAAGAAAACTCTTAGGGCATTGATCAAAAATTCTTATTTCTTATAATTTTGTCTTCACTTTAGCCTAATACCCATTATTTAAAGTACTGCCCTATCATGCTCCTAAAGATGGTGAGAAGAATAGTCTGTCTTGAACTTGAACATTGAACCAAAACTCTCTATTGTGCATGACCTAATTGTTGGTCCTCTGGCATAATTAATTTGACACAGAAACACTTCAGTGGAACGCGTGTCATTTTTATAGGGAATGGTGCCAGCAATTAATTAATTTCAAAATACACAGCTTCTGCTTTCATTGTCACGGTTTCCATTTGAGTCAACATGTATTTATGTTACTGTCTGAGGGAGATAACACATGCAGCTTACAAGGAAAACAAATACAGAAACAACTGAATATTGTTGTTTGCTTGGCTTGACCTCTTCTTCTTGCTTGTGAACTCAGCAAAAAACAGCAATGTTAACCATCAACTAACATGTATGTGGTACTGTAGCTTTTTTATGCTCAATTTATTAGTGCATCTCAGAATCTTTACAGAGCCTGATAGCTAATAGAATGTTCATTCAAAATTTTCTATATTTAGGAATTATTTTAAAACTCTGGTGTCTCCCCCTACCCTGCCCAATCATCTCACCACACCATGTCTCTTTGCAAGAAACATAATTTCTTCTCCATTGTTTCTCCCAGGAGTCTCCTAATGTCTCATTTAGCCCAATAAGTTTCTAAATCTGTGTTTTTATTATACTCTGTTGGGCTTCTGTTAGCTTTCATTTAAACCTATGAAGTCACCATGGTGAATTATTGCTCCAGAGGGCATAGCAAGGTAACAGGTAGGTAGTTTAGATCCTCAGTGACTTCTAGAATTTGAGAACAAGTAGAGATTTGTTGATTTGAAGAAATTAGATCACTTTCAAGAACCTCTTTAATGAGAAATGGAGACACAAGAGGATGATGAGATGCAGTTTTTCCTGTAAAGGCAGCTAACTAGTGCATCGAATAGAGCACTGGGCCTGGAGTTTTGAAGATTCAAGTTAAAATATGGCCACTAACATTTATTAGCTGTATAACCCTGTACAAGTCACTTAAGTTGTTTCTGCCTCAGTTTCCTCATTTATAAAACAGGGATAATAATGGCAACTCTCTCTAAGGGTGGATGTGAAGATCAAATGAAATAATGCTTTTACAGCACTTTGTAAATCTTAAATATTGCCTATTATTCTTATCCAAACTTCCAACTGCACTAACATTTTGCAGAAAGTATGTTGACTTCTTGCAAAATGGTGAAGATTAAAATGACTTATTAATGAACTCTGAATTTTACCTGTATGTTCATTTGGGGTCTGCCTCATTTAGTTTTTTTTGTTTTCTCTTTGATAAATTTTATCCCAAGAAAAGTGAATGAAGTATGAGTTAGTTATTTAGTTTTGGAAAGAGACTCACTTGTATGAAGGAATATTTTTCCTCAGAGGGAATTTGGTGTTCATAAAAATTAATGTCCTCCTGATTATTTATTATTTTTAGCCTATGGAGCTATCATGATAACTATTCTCTTACTCTCTCACTTCAGCCACAGCTCCAATGCCAATCCTCTGCCGTTTTGTAAAGTCAATGATATCAGATGTAACAGCAGTTCAGATAAATTCCTCTATAGTTTATAGGTCACTACAGCTGAGTGCAATGGAATTCTTGAATGGGAGGAAGGCTTTTAAAGTCACAAACTGAAAATTGGACTTGATCTTTAACAAAGGGGGGAGGTGACAGGACCACTCCTCCTTCAATAGATGCTGACTTCCTCTTTGTGACAAATTGAATGTTCCATCTCCACAACATGAACCATTCATCTTGTTTGAGGGGGATCGTGGTTTGCTGCTTCAGGCTCCAGGTTAGCCATCTATATTCATTAAGGTTGCCGTAGAATAGAAGAATGAGGGTAAATGATGCTTTCTCATTTCACAAAGATCTAGTATCAGAATCCTAATTTATCTAGAAAACACAGGGTAATGTTCCCAATTCTTCTTGTCTTCCTTAACTACTGTTCAATACAGCCCTGCCTAGCTATGTTACTGAGAAAAGAATCTCTTCAATGTGTCAGTCTAATCTTTTTTAGGCTGTTTCAAAGACTAATGCTGATATATGAGACTAAGGGATATATGAAACTTCATTTCCAGAGTATCTCCATAAGCCAATTATGCAGGAAAAGTTGAGTACCATTTTTTTCAGAATGATAATATATTAAACTAATTTTTCTTTTGAATGAGGATTTTCTAGTTAGAAAGGAGTTTTCCCACTTAATAGTATATTATAATAGAATATTATTATATTAGAA
>NC_058131.1:593028548-593075692 GCF_016433145.1 Gracilinanus agilis | reverse complement strand
ATATTAGAATATAATAATACTATAATAATAATAACACTAAAATGTTATAATGGATAAAAGGCCATTTTGGGAGGTAGCAAGACCTGTGCAAGTCCTGTGTCTGACCAATATTGTCTGTAGAACCAAGTTACAACTTCTCAGTTCTCTAAACAGCTCTCTGAGATTAGAACTTCGATGAGCTGCAGTTGTGGAAGAATTTTAACGTTGGTTATTGGCTCTCATTATTATTGCATGTATAACCCCAATGAAATAAAAATAGCATATTTGATAAACACTCTGCTATTTGAAGTTACTCTTATATCACTGACCTGGGATTAGAAGATTGAAATCCTAGAGTAATATTTTTGTGTAGCTTTCCATTTAGCCCTCCAGCCATAAAACTATTCTTGCTCAATTTCCATGCAAAATTCATATGCATCATTATAGAAAAATAATATTTTGTTGCCTATTGGTAGAAAATTATTTTTGTGTCCAATGAGTATGTCCAACCTTAGTCCAAGAAGTAACAAGTAGAGGACGTCCCAAGGGAAAAGTACAGATTTGGAGGCACAGATTCAAACCTTAGTTTCTATCACTAAGGCTATTAGTGTGTCAAGAACAATTTCAGTGATAGAAGCACACCTGATGCTGAATTAATTTCCTTTTATATTTTCTTTGACTTGGGTGTTTTGTTGTGGAGGAATGAAAGAAGAAATAAAGGTAGAAGATCAGAAACACTATTTGAGCTCAATTTCAGTGCATTCTAAAATTAATCGATGGCAATAAGTAGGTCTTGGATTGTTTTCTCCATCTCCCATCATATGCAAATAGTTAATTCCTCAATTTTCGTTTAGTGACATGGGGACACAGTCTTTAATAGATACCAAATAGAAGCCTCCACAATTAGATGGGGGGAAAAAGTCTAAAAATCTAGGATTTCTTAATCCCACATTTAAGTACTTTCACAATTAATCTTAATTATTATAAATTATTCCAAAAGACCTTTCACAAGTATGTAGTGGCCTCAGTGTTAGTTCTTTGAATTCTCTCTCAATTTAAATGAGGAGGAAACTCTGGCAGGCAAATGATGATTTATGGATGGGGACTCCGCTAGACAGCTATAGTGCTCATGTGCAAAGAGAAACACACCTGTTTAGGAATTTTAAAAGTCTAAAACCATTTAACCAGCAATCAAGCAGCAATCAAGATTACCCAGTGGAGCCACTAAAAAGTGCCAGGAGAAGGGTGCGTTCCATTTCAGAAGTGTCAGAATGGATAATCAGGTGCAAGAGAAACAAGAAGTGGTTGAATTACATTTAGAGCTGACTGCCTGGGTGCACCCATCACCGAATCTAAGATGACTTTTTTTTTCAGAGCTGGTGATAGGAATGCCATCCTTTCAATGAGCTGGAGAAGACTCCCTATTTTTCTGAGTGCCCCTTAAGTAAAGAAGGTCAGTTTTTCCAGTGGTCTCCTGTATATGAGATATAGTATTACTACTAGGGCAGGGGAAGAGCTAGGTGGTTCAGTGACTAGAGAACCATCTCAGAGATTTTTCTTTTGAGCTTTTATTTAATAGCAGTAATAATTCAAAATTAAATAAAAACCTTTCCATAGTTAAACATTAGAGGACAAAGTGATAAAGACAGACAGCATGATGAGAGAGAGGACAACCTAAGGGGGAATGGACAGTTTGCAGGTAGGATTCAGTTCTGACCTCAGACACTTCCTAGCTGTGTGGCCCTGGCCAAGTCTCTTAACCCCCATTGCCTAGCTTTTACCAGTCTTCTGCCTTAGAACCAAAACATAATATTAATCTTAAGTCAGAAGGTAAGAGTTTTGATAAAAAAAAAAGAAAAAGAACTAGAGCAAGGCAAGTAGAGCTGTGCCACAAGAAAATAAAGTTTATAGGGAACAAAATTTAAGATAAACATTTTGAAAGATTGCATAATTTTTTTTGATTTTTTTCTTTTTTTTAAGTTTTTCTTTTGAATATTTCCCATAGTTACATGTTTCATGTTCTTTCCCTCTCCCCCAAGCCCCCTAACACCCTGTAGCCGACGCACAATTCCACTGGGTTTTATATGTATCATTGATCAAGACCTAATTCCATATTATTGATAGTTGGACTAGAGTTATCGTTTAGTGTCTACATCCCCAATAATATCCCCATCAGCCCATGTGTTCAAGCAGTTGTTTTTCTTCTGTATTTCTCCTCCCACAGTTAAGATTGCATAATTTTAAAAAATGTTGTATCTCAAATTTGGCAATATTCTTAAAATTATTCAATAGGTAGAAAATGAGCAAGAATAATGTGTTAAATTAGTAAGCTACGAGAGGGCATGGTTTTTCCATATTGCTACACTGCATCTACATGCTGTGGGAACTCCTTCATAGATAGTAGCTTCCTTACCAAAAGTCTCATGATGTCATAGGATCTCCTTCACATTTGTCAGTACTGCTTGATTCAGGAGCCAAAGCTGATAGTTATAGCTCTGTATAGTGTTGGGACTCTTCTATCATATTTCCCCTTGTTCCTTCACAGTGTTTGCTTCACTGGTCATTCCTCACTGTAGTCTAGACAAATGCTGATTGGTCCCATTATTAGTTTTAGATGTGCAATTTGGGATTAAGAACACACTATTTTATCTACCTTAATGATGGTTGTCTCATAATTATTTCCCTTCTGCAAGAATATTCTTTTTATTCAAAGATATCAATAATACTAATAGAGGACAGTTACATAATGATTTAAAGTTATATGCTATATTATAGCTAGATTTTCTCACTTGATCCTTACAAGAATCCTATGAGGAAATCATTATTCTCCCTATTTTACAAATGGGAAAACTGAGAAGGGATAAATTAGATGGTTTGCTCAGCATCACAGAGCTATAAGCATCAAAAGCAAGATTGAATCCAGGTTTTCCTAACTCTAAATTGAGTTCTCTATCCACTGTACCAACTGTATCAAAATTTGATCACAGGAATAGTAGGCATTCAGGTAGTGATATTATAGTAGTGGAAATAATTTGTTTTAAGAAAACATACTAGAGAATCTGTGTGTGCCTGTGTGTGTGTTTATGTTTGTGACTTTAATAGGATAAGACAGTTCTTTTCAAAATGTCATCTAAGACCCCTTTAAGGAGACAATTTTTATAATAATATTTAGATATTTTAAATTTGAATATGTAAAATTTGATGATAAAATGAATACACATAATCCACATAAGCAAAAGATCTTTGGGAGATCTTCAACAATTTTTGAGCATAAAAGAGTTCTGAGAACAAAAGATTTGAGAACTATTGGTTGAAGGAACTTCTACCAATGTAAATTAGAAACTGCTCTTAAATTCTAGGCTTAAAAGAATTACTTAGGGCATCAAAAGGTTAAGTAATTTGATTTCACAGGATCACACATCCTAGATGTGTCAAAGATGGAATTTGAATCATCTTGTATCCAAGACCATATCTTTCTATAGACAGGCAGCAAGAGGGAGGAAAGCCATCACTGTTATCTTCAAAATATCCTGAGAATGAGGGGCAGCTAGTTGGCTCAGTGGATTGACAGCCAGGACTAGATACAGGAGGTCCTGGGTTCAAATATAAACTCAGGTAAATCCTAGCTGTCTAACAACCCTCATTGCCTAGCCTTAACCACAATTTTGCCTTGGAACCAATGCAGAGTATTGGTTCCAAAACAGAAGGCAAAGGCTTTTTAAAATGCCCTCAGAGACAACTCTGACAGACTTATGAAAAAGAATATTATCCACATCTAGAGAAGAACTGTGGGAACAGAAATCCAGAAGAAAACACATGATTTATCACTTGTTTGTATGGGTATATGATTTGGGGTTTTGATTTTAAAAGATTATTACAAAAATGAATAATATGGAAATAGGATCTGACTGATACTATATTGACTGATTATATATATGTATATCAGTGCAAATGTTTGTCAACTCTGAGAGTGGGGAGGGAAAAGAGAGGGAGACAACAAGAATCATAAAACCATGGGGGAAAAATTTTTTTCTAAATAAATAAATAATAAAAATGCCCTGAGAGCTCAAAGAGGTCTCCTACCATTTTAGGTGGACTTTCTGCCTTGAACTCTTGGAGGACATGGACAAGAATCTCACAGATAAACAGGCAAGGATGGCTTGTTATCCACATCTTTTTGGGGAGGGGATCACATTGGAGTGAACACATATCGATTGTTGTATTTGAGTGTTTCCCTTCCAGAGAGAGAATGGTTTTTAGACTGGAAAAGCTAGAACAAAAATGAATAATGAAGCATTAATGAATAAGAATGAAGGTATAATTAATCTTTGATCTCATGGCCATGGTTATGGGTATAAGTTGTGAAGGAGTAAATTTAAGTTTGATGGAAGCAACAACTTCTTATTCATTCAAGCCATCTAATGGTTGATTGAGCAGAATTGGGAGGTAACATTTCCCCTTCCTGGAGGTCTTCATGCAAAGGCTGGATGATCAATCTCCTGCTATGTTGTTGAAGGGATCCTTTTTCAACTATGGGAGGAACTAGATGGCCTTTAATGCCCTTCAGAATTTGAGGTTGTGATTCTGTGATAGTGACTAGACTCAGCCTATTAACTTTCACAAACATTTATCTCAGAGGGTAATTAGTGTCTTTTGTCCTGATTGTTTTCATTCTGCTGCTCTCTAGTTTCTACCGAGAGAACTCCAGGAGCCAAAGATGACAAAAGAGCTGATCATTATAACCAGTCTTTGAGACTTTAAGCATCCTGTTTTGAATGATTATTATCCGCAAAATCAGACTCTCCTTCAGACAAATGTAATTATTAAAGGAGATACTATCATCTGGCAGGCCTAGTATACATCCAACTATGTCATTAGGATATGTCCATGCTTAGGGCCCCTGTGGTCATGAATAAGCATTTCTTACTTCTTTTTTTTTCTCCTTTATGATAATTATCCATATAGAATGGAAATGAACATTGGTATGTTTTGGAAGTGTTTTATTAGGTCTGCCTCCCTTTGGATGTTATCAGGATGAGAGACTGGGAAATGACCATTTCTGGCATTTATAACACTATCTCCCTCTGTATCAAGGTACTTATGCCTATCAGGTGTCTGTGTGTCATTATTTTCCTTTATATCCTAGGTAGAATCTTAAAAATAATTTTAATTATTAAAATACTAAAATAANTTGAATAAATTTTAAAAATTAAAAAATAAAAATAATTTAAAAGTTAAAATTTAAAAAATTAAAAATTAAAATGTATGGAAAAAGAGGTTTGAGTCAGATACTATTGGCCTGTGGAATCATTCTACCATACCTTGATAATCAGTGGTACTTCTAGAAAGGTGAAGGGATGAGGCAATAGGTCTATGATTGAAAGACAGTAAACTATGGATGGGAAGAGTATTTTGTCACATTCTTGGGACTCCCTAGGACTGATAGGGAAAGTCAGATTCAGATGTTGTTCCTTGCATGGGAAGATTCCCACCCCCCCCAAAATCCCTAGCCATTATGAGGGAAGTTTAGAGGAGAGGAATAGACTGTCATTTAATCCCATTTGCCTCTGTCTCCTCATCTGTAAAGTTAGCTGAAGAAGGAAATAGCAAATCACTGTTAGTACCTTTGCCAAGAAAACCCAGAATGGTGTCACGAAGCATCAGTTATACCTAAACAACAACAATCCTTTCCTTCCATGAAATTTTTAAATAAACTTTCCCCCATGGATTCTATTCTTTGTTTCTTTTTTATTACCTTTATTTGGGTAATCTGGTATTCATGTTTTCTACTACCCATACCACCTAGATGTAGATTTAATCTTTTAATTAGGAATTATTCAAATTCAGTTTTGGAGAAGTCATTTAAAATCTCCATTTGCTTCAGGTTCCTCATCTGTAAAATGAGAATAATAATAACACCTGCCACCCAGAGTTGTTATGAGGATTAAACGAGATAATTATAAGATGCTTACTGTAGCATTTGCTATAGAGCAAGCACTATATAAATGTCAACTATTTTTTGTTGTTGTTATTTTTTAGGAATTAACTCAGGTGGGACTGGGTTCAAATCCATTCTTAGACATTCATTAGTTTTGTGACCTTGGGTAAAGCACTTAACCTTTCTCTGCCTCAGCTTTCTTATCAGTGAAATGGGGAATGTAATAGGATTTATCTCCCAAGGTGGCAAGGATCAAATGGGGTATTAGCAAAGTACTTAGCACAATTCCTGGCACATAGTATATATGTATTTGTAATATTATTATTGACATCCCACAGATCCTGGAAGTCTTTCTCAAGACACTTCTGCCATGATGGTGCCTATTGTCCTTAGGAATATTACTTGACAGCTCTATTTTGATAGCTTCTATAGGTTTTGGTCATAGCATTGGCAATTGCATTTTATATTCAAGCTCAAGCAATGTTTTTACATTTTTTCTCCAGTAATCTAGGAGCATGTGTGACTTTATCATGGTTATATCAAATTCTATCTCTTTGCTCTGTCCTCAGCCCCTAAGGTCTTCCAGGACTAACCATTTGCTTTGTCTTTGCATCTTCCATATTCCTTCCACTATCGTCTGACCTACTTATATAACTCAAGATCCTCCCTGACTCATATCTTTCCTGATGCTACAACCTTTGGGCCTTTTCATTGCTTCTGCACTTGACTAGAAAGTTTATTTGTTGTCTGTCTCTTCGAGAATGTGAGCTCCTTTATAACAAGGACTGGATCAGTTTTTGTGTTTGTAATTTCAGTGCATAGCACAGTGCTTGGCACATAGCAAAGGTTTAACAAATACTTTTCATTCATTCATTCCTGTTTTTCTTTTGTTTTTGATTTTCTAATTCCTGAAGTACAGTATGATTTCTGTATTTAACACTACTGCAGATGAATGAATATGAAGAAAGAAAACACCTTTTCAGTTGGACTAAATCAAGCAGTTTGTCAAGAAAAAAGACCGCTTTTTTTGCAATATATGAGATTTAATTCCTCCTCTAAAATCATTCGCAATGCTTCATCTCAGAGTAGAGGTAAACTCAAGTTCTAAATGCTCTTTTGGTAGGATAGAAATTTCCAGAAGTCCTACCAAAGTGGAAAGACCAGATGGTGTACTATAACGCTATCATCTGAACATCACACTTCCTAATTCTGAGAGACTCTTAAAGATTAATTTTTTCAGCAACAAGAGCCCTTAAAGATCACTTAGGAAACTACAGAGGGATCATGATCTGCATCAGTGGATGGAATATATGTACTGATTGAACAATGGATTCTAGCTGGGTTTGCTGACACACTATACTAGGGAAGCTGAAATTCTTGTATTGTTTGAACTAGAGAGGTCTGGGCTGTGATAGGCTAAGTCAATTGGGTGTCCAAACTAAGTTCAACAAAGTATGGTGAGATTTTAGGAGGAGAGGGAGTTATCAGGCTGGTGAAGGTGAGTTAAGCCTACTTAAGTCAGAAATGGAATAGGTAAAAGCATCTCTGCCAGCTAGCCTTGGGATGGAGGCCATGAGTTGCTGCCACATTTCCAGCCTGAGTGAGACAGACTCAGTAAATAAAGAAAGACAAACAAAAGCAACACCCCCCATCCCCAAACAAGCAAACAAAAAACTTCCATAGCTCTTCAGATATCTAAGTATAAGGCCAGCCCTGCAGTAGTACCTTCTCTGTTGTTGCCAAACTCTGTGAATTGGCCATCAGTATAGCCTTACAAATTCACATAGAAATTTATACTCAAGACCTCCAAGAAATTGGCTGTAAGGCTTAAAAAAAAACCTGAAAGCTCTGCCTCATGTTATTGCCCTCTTTGGAGGAAGACAACCTGGAAATTTAAATCTGTCTCTTAGCACATGTGCTAAAAGACACAACTTATTCAATGTAGAAAATTGAGGGACTTCATGGATAAAATTGGCATATATTGTCAGGGAGGATGTCAGTTTTGCATAATCACTTTTCTTTGTTAAAAGGAAGGGGTATTTTGTGTCAAATACAGGAAATAACTAAAATGTAAAAGATAAAAGGCATTTATATGTGTGAAAAAAAGAAATTGATGCTTGAGGTTCAGTTAATTCTAATGTAGTTAGTGGCAGGCAGATGCATACATTCTATAGGTTTTAATCAGAAATACATATATATTATACACATACATGCATATATAAACACATATGAGAGACAGAGAGGGGAAAAGAAGGGAGAGAGGGAAGAAGGGACACAGAGAGAGTGGGAGAGAGACAGAGGCAGAGACAGAAAGCACAAAATAGGAAAGTACTGATAAGAGAGGGGAGGAGTTGATGGTACTGACAATTGAAAAGGGCAACCAGATTTGGATGTGCTCACTTTTTACTGGATGGTTGCATTTTGGGATGTGGGATTGGATATAAAATGGGACATGTAAAGAATGGGAATGAATCTATTTGCATGGGTACTTTAATTCATCTTCCTAACCATGAAGAAAAAGGAGTTTTATAATCTATTTTTGAACTTTAAGCTTCATAAAATTTTAGATGATTTTTGTGAAAAGCCTTTAGAAAGCCCATCAAATTGAATAATTTACTATGATGTCATACTCTGTTAGCAAAGCCCAAGAGATGATGGGGAATGTGCCTAAGGACTTGACTGCTGTTTTAAAATCTCTAAATCTTCTCTTTATTCCATTTGGTACTAGGGCTAAGTCACCTCAGCCCTTACCCCCTGTGAATTTCAGCAACATTCTGCTCCTTCGTGGGCATCTGAAGTTGTTCAGACTTTGCCCTCATATTTTTATAATGCCACCAGGGTTTTCTATAATCACCTCACAGTGTAGCGCCTGTTTTATTTTATAGTTTAATTTACACATTTTTTAAGCTTGGCTCTCCTCAGGCCCTTTCAGCTCTCCACACTCAGATTTCTGTAAACAGTGAGAAAAATTCCATTATGCTTATTTCTCAGGGCAGAAGGACAATTCCTGCAGTCTCAGAAGCATGTTCCATAAATTTCCTCAATGGAGATGTTTCTGTTTCCACAGTGTATCTATTAGTGATTCTGCTTCTGGGAGAAAATAGTCTCTCCCTCCTCATCAGGTAAATTTAATTTGCATATTTCCATTATTTTCTTATTAACTGGTACTGTTCTGTAACAATGGAATAATATAAAATACAGGCACACAGGCAGTGAGGCATCAAGCTCTTGGGGCCACTTCCAGAGATTACATCCCTGTAATGAAGAAGCAAGAGGAGAGTGGGTAACAAAAGGGCTTTTTTTTTAAGCAATTCAGGAATGAAATCAGGATTTGATCTGATGCAACATGACTTGCTAGCAGCACAGATAGAATATCAAATGATCCATATGAAATTTGAGCCTTAGTATAATCCTCCAATTATGTCCATTGTTCTTCCTCAAGCCTGAATGCCATGCATAATAGTATGCAAATTGGGATTTAGTTAACAGGCTTTTTTCTTAGCCTATTCAGTTTAATTATGACCTCCATTTTCTAGTTTAATTTCTGTGCCAGATATTCTGATGCACTTAGAAATATGACAGTTATGAAAGAAAAAATAAAGGTAAGTGGCATCTAGATTATATACACTTTGGATTAGTTGTTTTAGCTAGAAAAGTGCATCGTCTTAGCTATAGTCATCCCTTCTGTGCTATAGGGGTTATAAGATCTCTTCCTTTTGAGCGAACTCATTTCCATGTATTTTAGAAACCAAGTTTGAATCCTTCAGGTTCTTATGATATATACCATAATTTTAATAACGGAGATAACAACTAAGATATAACCTGAGTTAAGCAAAAATTATGATAAAGCAAAATAAGTTAATCAATAAAAAATGCTTTTTAATTCCAGTTTTGTGTAACCCTTGAGACACTAGTGATGATAATGATAATGATGATATAATAGTGATGATGATGGTAATGATGATAACCTTCAATTAAAATGTCCCTCAAGATCTGTAGAATGCTTTTTATATATTATCTCATTTTATTCTTGCTATACTGTGATGAAAGCATTATTATTACCCATTCCATTTCAGTCTGATATCTTTGTTTGGACTCTTCCGACCTTCAGAAAAAGAGGAGAAATGACATTTCATCAGTTTTCCTCACCAATCGCCTTTCCTAAGTTGATTACTGCTCCAAGAAATGTCCACTCTGAGGCTAGATCCTTAGGGATGTTAGTAATTTACCTGAATTTACTCTTCAATGATTTCTCAATGTTTTCTAGAATGCCTCTTCCATATGTAACAAATTTGCTTACATCTTAAATCTCTTTCTTTCTCACTCCTTACATCTTCTATTTCTGAGATCTAGCTCCCTCCTGGTGACAGTCTTTATATGCCCTACCTTTTCTAGCACTGGGTGCACTTTCACTCATTCTCTTGACTCACTGACGGGCCTGGGGGAGTTGGAATACTTCTTGTTTTTCATGGGCACTTCCAGGCTCTCTACCACCATCATTCAGGAACTCCTCCTCCTCTTTCAAGGTTTTCTCAATTCATATCTAACACCCAATGAAAATTATAATCACTATCTATTGACCTCCAGAATATTCCTCATCTTTCTCTAGTGATTTCAGTGTTTGGCTGATTTTTTCCTCCCCAACTTTTCCTCTCATTGTAGGGGACTTCAACTCATTAAATGATATTCTCTCAAATACCCTAACTTTCCAGTTCTCCACTTAACTCATTTCACATGACCTACTCCTCTATTCAGCCTCAGATACATTTATAATCATATCCTTAATCTTGCCATCAGTTATGAATCTGCCACTTCAATGTTCATGAACTTTGATATTTCTTTATCTGATAATAATCTGTTAGTATTCTATCTTTCCCTTAGCCTTACAACCCTTAAACCTGTTCCTTAATCCTCCCATGTCTTCCCTTCCCTCCACCCTTTTAGGTAAGAACCTTCCTCATATTTCACTGAAAAAAATGAGGTCATTTTCAGGGAGTTCCCCACATTTCCTCTTGATCTTATATCTCTTAGATGCCTTCTCCCACTATCACTTCCTTCAACCTTGCCTTACATGAAGAGATGGGCTTTCTTGCAAAGACAAACTCCTATTCCTATGTATGATCCCTTTCCATCTTCTCTTTTCCAACAGATTGCCTCCTATTTTCTTTACTCTTTCATTTAGCTTCAATATCCCCCTATCTGCTGGCTGCCCATTTTTTAACTACAAACATGCCCATGTCTCTCCCATCTTCAAAATATCCTCATTTGATATCCATTGTTGTCATGTCCTTCTCTTCCATTTTGTGGTTAATCTCCTTGAGAAAGCAATCTATAATTGATGGCTCCTCTTATCTTAAATCTCTTAACTTTCTATACCCTGGCTTCTAAACTTATCATTCAAACCAAACTTTTCCCTTAACAATGATCAATTGACAAGTCTAATGATCTTTTCTCAATTGTCATCTTTTCTGATGTATCTTCAGCCTTTGTCACTTTTGATAACCCTCTTTTCCTGGATACTCTCCTCTGGATTTTCACAGCACTACTGTCCTTTGGTTCTCCTCCTAAATGTCCTCTCTTTTTCACTATCTTCTGTGAAAGTCTCCTTTAAGTCATTCTTTAATAAAGATGAATATTCCCCAAGGATCTTTCTTCCTACCTTGTCTTTATTCCCTCTATTGTATTTTGTTTGGTGATTTCATCAACTCATAGCTATTATCTCTATGCTGATGATCCTAAAATCTAGACTCACAAATCTGTTTATTAGACAGCTCAAACTGGATGTTCCAATAAATGTCTTCAATTCAACATGTCCAAAACTCAACTCATCCTTTCTTCAAAATCCTTCCTCCTTCCAAACTTCCCCATTACACTCAAGGTTACCTCCATCTTCTAAGTCACATAGACTCACAAACTAAGATTGTCATCCTCATATCCTCCTCCTATATCTGTTGCCAAAAATGCAAGGTTTGTAATCAGAGGATCTGAATTCATAACTGATTTATGCTACCTGTGTGATTACAGTCAGTCAACTAACATTTATTATCTTCCACATTTAGGTCATGGTAGTGATACGTAATCACTGACAAGTAATATAATTTTTCTATGTCTCGCTTTCCTTACCTATAAAATTAGGGGGCTGAAATAGATCATTTAAAAAAATTTGTGTTCTTGTCACTGGAGACTTTATTAGTTACTAAGCAATGCCATCTATTGTTAGTCATGACAATAGTCCAATATCGCCTTGCCAGATCCCCCAGTAGAAAAGAGATCTTTTTATACTGAGGTCACTTCTGGCTATAGTGTATTTTGCTGATATGGATCACTCTAGTACAATCTTTCCATTTTCCTTTATTAAAACCTTTTATCTTATTTATTATTCTTATTGGAGTCTGATGAGAGGAAGAAAGATGGAAGCTTTCCTCCTGAGTTAGTGATGGTAGCTAGTTCAGTAAAAATTATGATATGGTATTTACTCTCACTTTTTTCTCTCTGTGAGTATGGAAAATAATTCTGCTCCCTATTCTTAGTGCTTTGTGGGGTAAAGACCTCTGTAGAGTAAACAAGGTGAACTTTGGTTAACATGGCATGCTTTCCAAGGGATGAGACTATAATGAAGCCTTTAGTTGAGAAGGTTGGAGCACAAGGAGGCACTTTTAAGAAATCAACAATACAAACAGTATAATGCTATTGATAGAGGATTGGTTTTGAAGTCAAAAAGACCTGGAAAATGGAAAAACTTAGAGCTAGAAAGAATCTTAGAGATCAACCCCAAGTCAGTGTTGGGTTCAAGTTCTTCATGTGATTTATACTAACTATGTGGTCATGGATAAATTACTTAGCTACTAAGGTAATGATGAGAAAATATGAGAAAAGGTGTTTCCAATATTCATCAATGGAGGGAGTTTCCACATTCCAAATGCCAATCTGCTTACAAATCTGGTTAAATAATAATACTAACAACAACAGCAGCACCAACAGCAGCAACAGCAACAAAATAATCATTCTAAGTCTTCCAGTCCAGTGGAGAACAGTACTGTTTTTGACCAGAGAAAGTTCATATAAAACTTTTTCATAAGTGGTTTCCTTTCAATCAGTAACTTCTCTTTTTATCTGGATTTTACTGCACTATAAAGAGGGTGATGGAGGACTCTTTTTTCAAGACATTTATATCTGATTCTTGGTCCACTATCTAGAAAAAGGGGGTCCTGTTCTTTCCCTTAAAGCAGTGATGGGCAAACAATGGCCCACAGGCCAGATGCAGCCCCCTGACATGTTCTATCTGGTGGCAAGACATTATTCCTAATCTGACAAATACAATGAGTAGGATACAATACAATGAAACTTTGAAAGAGTTGCCTTACAAACAGACTGACAAATGAGCATTTCCTTTCCTTTGGCCCCCTCTTTCAAAAGTTTGCCCATCACTGCCTTAAAGGAATACCTCTCTCTTTTAAAAACTTTGCTTCTACCCTTACTGAGTCATTGTTATTGACCCCAAATTCAACAAAGAAGAAAATGCTCCCAGCCTTCCCCTTCACAGATACAACCGTAAAGAGCATTTTCATTCCTAAACATAAGGCCACAGTTCCAAACATTTCTCTAACTAGAAATTTGGATAAAAGCTCACTAAGGCCTGGCTTATCCCCCTCAATAGGTCCTTCTGATATTTTATAATAACAGCTTAACTAGACATTGAACAGCTATAATATCTCAGGGAAGCCACCCATTGCTAAAACTATCAGCATCTTTGCTTAGAATGCTGCGTTCTGCATTATTCTTCCCCACTCCCACAATACTTACCTATAAGAATGTGAGCTCCTTCGGAGAAGGGATTGTCTATTTTTTCAGTTTAATCTTTGGCACTCAGCGGAGTGATTTGTATACAGCAATTAATAAATGTTTTTTCATTTGTTCATTCCTTTATTTATTTATAGAATGAAATACAAACAAGGGAAGAAAAAAACATTTTTCAGGAGGAAAGCTGGATTATCCCCATTATTGTTAGTGTGGCTGAATAGCTTAGTTCTAAAATTCAAATGATTAATTCTTACTAGAGCTTATCCTATAATCCATTCAGAGCAAATGCAAAGGAAATTCTATAAGAAACCTTTTCCATGTCCAATTTTTCTCAGTCATCAAGACTTTAACCTGAAAGATTGCATATCCAAGAGATGAGACGTCTCAGAAAAAAGCAGTTAGTGAACCAGCCAAGGTTAAAGGAGAACAGGGTAATAGAACCCTTCAATAGAGGCCTTTAATTATAGGTTTAGAAAAAACACCCTCTAAAGTTTCTGTTTTGCTCTACCTGCCCCCTAGCAACCCCTCCTTGACTGGAAGACAGAATTGTTTTACAAACTGGCATTAATTGACCATTTGGAAAGAACTTTTTGACCTTAATGCTGCTTAACGGTAGTTTCCAACACATTCACATAGTTGAGCTGATTTTAGAATATCCCTGGACCAGGAAATGGGAAGTTCAAAATTGTGTATGTTTCATCAACTAGAGGGGTGACCATGGGCAAGTCATTTAACCCTCCTAAGCCTCAGTTTCACCATGAATAAATGAAGGAATGGGTGAATTAAAAATAATAGGTTATATTGTGCTGGTGATATAAATAGAAAAGCAAGACAGCCCCTGATCTCAAGAAATTCACATTCCAATGGATAAAGCTAAGTATATATGAGTGTTCAGCTTCAGGGTAGGTGGAAAATTTCAGTGGTCCTTAGGGTGCAGGAGCAAGGTAAATAGTAATGCATTTTCTTTATTGTCATTTCCACTGATAAACTTTATCTATAAGGTGGGAATGAAGCAACTACCACATGTGGTTATATGCACAAATAGTTAATAGCTATTTTGTAGATTCACTAAGAATAATGGCTTGTTAAAGCATCAATGTGAGTTATTATTAAAGTTAGACTGGGAAACCATAGAGGATATCTGAGACCTTTGGAAAATAGGCCCATAGCACCATAGATCCAGAGCTGAAAGAGACCTCAGAAGTCATCTTGTCTGACTCTCTCATTTTATATCATTAGGCAGTAGATTTTTGTAAGCTTATGAAAATCATAGACTATTATGGAAGTAGCCTGCTGTGATTTGAGTTAAACTTTATATTGACTACAGTTAGGGCTGCTATTTATGATCCCGCATGCTAAAAGGTTATAAATTCCAATTAAATCATCTCTCCCTGTGACAAGAGAGTATTTGATTTTTACCTCTAAGAGATAACATGGATTGCACGATGTTGATACTGCCTAATAAATTATCCAACAGATAAATTAAGACTCCAGCAAAGAAAAAGCCTTAACAGAGAAGCTCCAAATATGTTCTTGCATTTTCTTTAAAGATGCTCAATGAGATAAAAATATACCCATTTATATTATCACCACATAAGAATAAAAATTGGTAACCATAAAAATATTCTTTCTAAATAAAAAAGAAACAAACAAACAACAATGCATCCCCCACTAACAACTTGGAGATGTAAAAACCTTGCAGTTGTCAAGTCTTTTTATTGCTAAAAATCACAAAAGTAAAATATTCAGTGTTGAGAAGATCAGTGCTTTAAAGCCATTTAAACTCTTTCCTCAAGGGTCTCAAAGTCTTTTATGAATGCTAAATAAGACCCGCTAAGCCCCCTTGAGGTTTTGGAGATACAATTCTCACTTCATAGAAAAGGAGACCTGTCACATACCACAAAGAGTTGGTATGTTCCTGATGTAAGAGCCTACCAGGGACTGGCTAGCTTGGGAACAGATCTCCTGGGCTTGACTTCCAAGTCTCTCCTCAAGCTATTATGAGCTATTATATCTCTGCATATAAATTGAGCAGCTGGTGGGGTTTATCAACTTCTGATGAGGATACACTGGTTTTAGAAACAGGTTGTGCTTAGGTAATTTGATACACATCCTCTATAATGTTTAGACTAGGGGTATCTCTAAGCATGAAAACCCTGCAGGCTATAGATTGGCAGTGTGCCAGAAGCCTAGAGGCAACAACTAATTTACATATACATTTACATAATTTGAAGATAAAAATTAAGGTGCACAACCACCACATTTACTGTTCTTGGATCATCTACTAGAGGTGATGAGAAATTACTTTTTGGCTTGTTTTTTGTCAAGGATGGAACCCTGAAGTTGATCAACTTTCCTAAGCTCTACTCTACAAGAAATTTTTATGAAATATAAAGGAAAGGAAAACTTTTTTTTGATTTGGAGTCAAGGGAAGAATGCATTAATCCTGGCTAAACTACTTTCTACCTCTGACTTAGATGAGCCATTTAACCTCTTCTTCTGAAAAATGAGGAAATTGGGCTAGATGACCCATGAGTTTTCTCTTTTCCAGTTCTAAGTACAGTATAACAGAGACCAGCTGTGGTGGTAGAGAGACTATATTTGGAGGCATCAAGAGGGCATTCATAAACATTGGGAAAGTTTGTACAAAAGAGGTCAGGAAAATAGACTATGAAGGGAAACAGTAATTAATGGTGAAGTTATCTTAAGCAACTTCTACACATTTATATTAATATCTTTTTTTATGACATCCAAACATTAGCTTCTTACCTTGCTTCTGCCTTTTGCTCTACCATGTTGGGTAGGCATCACACATAATATGTCTTACATATACTGCCACCGCCATCACCACCTCCTCTTCCTCCTCCTTTTCCTCCTCCTTTTCCTCCTCCTCCTCTTCCTCCTTTCCCTCCTTCTCCTCCTTTTCTCCTTCTCCTTCTTTTCTTCCTCTCTCATCCTCCTTCTTTTTTCTCCTTAATTTCCATTTTAGAATCAATACTATGTATTGTTTCTAAGGTAGAAGAGCAGTAAGAGCTAGGCAATGGGGGTTAAAAGACTTGCCTAGGATCAAACAGCTAGGAAGTATTTGAGGGTAGATTTGAACACAGGATCTTCTGTCTCTAGGCTTCACTTTCAATCCACTGAATCACCTGACTGCCCTCATATTCCTTTCTTTTAAGGACAACAGATTGATAACTATAATAATGAATTATTATACCCCAATACTGGTTCTGCAGCAATTAGATCCTTGCCCCACCCAAACCCCTCTATTTAAAAAAATTACACACTTCCTGATTCATGACTAGGTATGACTTTCTTTTTTGTTAAATGCCTTCTTAATTTATTTTGCACACAACAGGAAAATTGTAGCAAGTTAGGTTTCTTAAGAATGGTTCCCTTTTTGGATGGACTTTTATGATTCTCAAATGATTCTGCTGTTTTCAGTAACACATTCTGTGGAATAATAGTCACATAATAGGTCACCTAAGCAATCACTTGTAGGTAATTTCCTTTCCTTGTTATTTAATACCCGAATTATTATCATATTTGATTTGGCTAAAAGGAATGCAGTAATAATGTCATGAAACGGTAACCAAACAAACCTAAAGAGGTAACTAGTTGCTTTGTTTTGATCAGTCAAAGGGAAGAGGTTAGAAAAATTCAACAAAGTCTGGGATCAATTTCTTGACAATGATAGATGAGGAGTAATGTATTGAACAGATGGTAAAGGGTATAATTAAGGAAGACTAAGCACCTGATGTCTATTACATACACCTATAGGCGCTGATGGATATTTGTGAACCTTTCATTAGATGTATTCAACATGATCATTCTGGAATAAACTGGAAGGAATACCCGAAGTCTAAGAAGGAGAAAACACGAGTATCAGATTTACAAAGAGAAAATGAAGAAAATGGGACGAGTATTGCTCAGTAAAAATATCTGGAATAGGCCATTTATCACTTTGACTTTCATATACTTTCAATATATATATATGCACATATGTATTGCATAGCATCTGGTATCCTGTGAGCTTTAATAAATTTTTTGAATGAAATTAATTTTTCAAGAGTCATTTATGGGATAGGACATATTTGAGATATTTTCCCCATGTAATCTATGGCCCACTTCTGCACAGATAGAAAATTCAGAGCCTAGAAGAGACTAGAATTATGATATACAACCAGTGACCCTTTTCAGTAGTCAAAGAAATAGCTGGAAAGTAGGACAGCTCATAGAAAAATAGAACAGTATTAGTTCAAATAAGTGCTTTAAAGGGAGCAGGGAACGTGTCTGACCTCACTCAGTATGGCTGCTGTATTATTGCACAAAAATTTTCCCCATGTTGTTTTTGTGGGTCATCTGCTTAGTAGAGCCAATTAGGAACACTTCCTTCCTCTAGCTGAACTATAAAATTCCCCTTAAAAATTCCCTCAATAGAGAGTTTTAAAATAAACAATAAAATACTAGACTATCTTTAAGACTTTCCATTAATGTGAAAAGCAAAAAGAACCCCTAGATCTTAACACCTAGCTTTAAATTTTTTTTAATACAGTTGACTTTATGAGATTATCTTCCTCAAATTTGCAACTGTTTTGGGCAAAGAGAAATTTTGCTAACACTTAAGAATGTTGTAAGATCTTTTATTTTTTTTTTACCTTCCATTGAAAATTGTGACTTTTCATTGGTATAACCTATATCAAACTATTTGCTACCTTGGAGAAGGCTGAGAGAGAATCTGAATTGCAAAATTTCAGAAACAATTCTCCAAATTTTTTTCTAGATAGAATTGAAAATAAATTTAATATTAGAAAACAAAATTGTGACTTTTGTTTAAATTGTTTCTTCATTCCATTCAAATGAGTTGAGTTCTTTGAAACTTTCCCAGTGGGCTGAAAAATATTTTTTTTCATGGAGAAAAGGTATGCTAAATAGATTTCACTGGGAATTACGATGCCAGAGAACAGATCTTGAAGAAATAGTTGATTTTTTAATAGACAACAATGTTAGTGCACAGAGATATTGCAGGACATGGAGGAAAGTCAGGAGGAGGTTAGTTCTTTTAAAAAAAATCCTTATCTTCTGTCTTTGTATTTCTTCTGAGAAGAGCTTGGCAAGGGCTAGGCAATCAGGGTTAAGTGAATTGCTACAGGGTCACAACTAGGAAGTGTCTTGAGACTAAACTCAGAACCCAGGCCTGGCACTCTATCCATTATGCTACCAAGCTGCCCAAGAGTTTAATTTTTTAAAAACAGTGATTTTAGGTAGTCTAAATGACTGCCTTGAAAAGCAAGCAAAGCTTTTTAGCCTTAGGTAAATGATTTTATTATCCCCTAGAGTAAATGAGGAATCCCCTTGTTTAATTCTTGAAGGGGAATATTACTTTTAAAAAAGGAATAATGATTCTATAGTTTGATAAATTGTTGGCTTTCCCAAGATGACTAATTTGCATAGTAATAATTTGGTATAGACAGATAGGAAACCTTCTGGAGAGTATGGATTATGTTCCCTTTCATTGGTAATGCATTTGTGATTTGAGGAATAAGGAACTCCAAGACTGCATTCTCATAGGCCAGATCTGATCTTGTGGGCTTGGGACCAAAGAGTCCTTTTTTCTCTCTTTTGAACTTATTATATTCCCAGGAGGAATTTATTCCCAAAACAAAAACTCTAAATATAACTTAGATATACCTTCCATCTTGGTTTATCCATATGTGGCTAACAGGGTCTATAGCAGTATTTGAGATAAAAAATGCAAAACAGGAATAGCATTTATTTCACCCCACAGAAAACTCATGAGAAATAAGACTCACAGGAGTACTTAAGCATATGCAAAAACCAAAACCAAAACCTATACAACTAAAACAGCTCAAAAACTTCACCTATAAAAAAAAAAACATTTTTGAGGTTGCTGAACAATTAACATTCCTTTTCATGGAGCCTGCATTGTTTAAGTCACTCACTATAACAGGGGGACATGAGTTGTAAGGTCCAAGCCTTTCGCTTCTTGGGTCACAGTTTCCTTAATTATTTTCTCCTTCTCCAAGGGGTCATATAGGTGATACACATATTATTTAAGAATATTTCCTGATAAAATGGGTTTTTGAGCTTAGCTGGTTTTGTTTCATTATCATTGTTTCTTACCTGGTAAGGCTCTTGGGTGAAGGAATTATCTGGAGAAGACTAACACAAAAACAAAAGGCATCAATTTAAAAAAATCCACAGCATTGTTTCAAAAGTATATCTTGTAACAACAAATAAGTGGCATAAAGAACTGATCCCCTGAGTGAGGGACTGTGTGCCATCTGCTGGGGCTGGAGGTAAATGGCAAAATTGCGTTCAAGAAAACTACTAGAAATGGAATTATGGAGGACAAAAAAATGAGACCTGTGATCAACACCACTTTCTGGCTACTTAGCAGATCTTTAATAAATATATCGATGGAACAAAGCAACAAGGAATAAGTATAGGAAAAACCATCTTGGATTATTGCTGAGAATAAATGGAGGTGTGGCCAAGCTTTGGGACTAGAATCAAATAACTTTGGTTAAAACCCATCCCTGATATGTACTGTCTATGTGGTCTTGGCATTTAGCATCCTTTAACCTCAATTTCTTTATCTGAAAGTGAGAGAGATAGACTGGATGACTTCTTAGGGACCTTCCAAATCCATCTTTGAGATAGCACTGAGCAGATAGGCAAAGGGGTCATAGAAGGGATCCAAGGATGATTCTGATTGCCTGATGCTAGACAGTACAGTGAGACACTGAAGTAATGGACACCCCTGGGTGGAGGGTTGCCCAGTATGGGTGTCATTATTCCCTATTTATTCCTAGTTCTATAACTTTATGTTAATTTAAAATAAAATATTGTTGATGAACTGTTGATCCTTGTAACCTGGGTAAAGGATTTGGTTACTATACTTTAGGAGTTAGAGAGTTGTCAAATACTGAAATTCCTAAATCATCCAGGTAGCTCAATGAGCCAAAGAAGTCTTCCAAAATGTACTCAGGCCCTTCACTTCAGGAAGATATTGCTGACAAAGGACATACATAATTTTTACTGGTGATCCTTTATGGAAATGGGAAATTTCAAATCATTTTCTCACAGGGAGCTTCATAGATACTATTTTAGTTCTCTCCAATGATGCAAGCTCTCCAAAGGTTATAAGTTCTAGGACATGTTTTATCTGTCTTTTTGTACCACAATACCTAGCACAGATCTCTAAACATAATAGGTGCTCAATAAATATTCTTTGAGTTGAATTGGATTGGTGTGGGCATGAGAATTCATGTGCTATAAGAAACTAAAAGCAAAAGTTATATTTAAATTTTATTTTAGACTTTTAGCACAAAAGAGTAGTTAATGGTTTGCATGTTGGGTAGAACCTCTTTATTATCTGATATTGCATTGAATGATTGTATTTGTTTTCTTCCATATTCTAATATCTACTTTAAAAAGTATTTTTCTTCCTCCTTATTGACAGTTCCCTTTCACAATTCTTTGTTTTTTACATCTACTTTTACATCTCTTCCATATTTAATATAAAATTCCACTAGTCTAGCTTTCTATTCTCTTTCTTAGGTGTCAGGGAACTGTTGATACTTTCCCCTTCAAAGTGAAGAGAATAGCCCACTCTGATTTCTTGACTTTTGGGGAAAGAGAGGTAGCTGGACTGTGGATGATTACCACTACCACTTCTTTTCTATACTTTCCCTTTTGTTAGATTTGAATAGAGAGTATTAGCTGAACATATCTCTCTTGGTTACAGAATGAAATCTCCAAATATTGAATTTAATAAAAACACATTGAAATAACTGGAATTCTAAATTTCTTAGCAAGACATTCAATGACCTCCTATTATTTTCTGTTCTTATTTCCCTTTTGCTCTCTTTTTGCTTATTTCCTTTATTTCTCTTTTTCATGCACTTTGCATTTTAAGCAGTTGACCTACTTGCTATTCTCCCAACAAGCCAACTGCATTCACATATTCATGCTTTCATCATGTTGCTTATTCTTCCTAGATGACCTCCTTATCTATGTATTGAAATTCTCACCTTCTTTATGGAATTTTCCCTGATTGCGTTTTTTTAAAAACCCTTACCTTCTGTCTTAGACTCAATATAATTCTAAGCCTGAAGAACACTAAGGGTTAGGGCAACTGGGATTAAGTGACTTGCCCAGGGTCACCCAATTAGGAAGTGTCTGAGGTCAGATTTCAACATAGATGCTTTTAACTCCAACCTTGGCACTTTATCCACAGTGCTACTCAGCAGCTCCATCCTCCCTGATTCCTTAGCCAGGAACAATCCTTCCTTTTGCTTTGCTACCATGATACTATGAGTAAAATACTGTATTAAAATGCCCTAACCAAAGTATTACACTTTTTTTACATTTTATATTACTCATAATTTTCCATCTTTTATTGTAGCTTTTATATTTATCCTCTCTCCTTTGCTTTGAAATCCTTTCCTTTATTACAGCATTTTACAAAGTGCCTTGAATACTGAAAGGTCATTATTAATATTTATGATTAATGGGATTCTTGGGGGAGAAGAATTTATGAAGATAGGCGGGAGGGAGACTACCACCATTGTTGCTATTAAAGATACTGGAGCAATTAATTGAGATTAACTAATTGAAATATCAACCAGGGCAGAAGGAATCCCTGAAAATTGGTTTAAGAATCAAATATAGGGGGAAAGGGCTAAGGTAGGATTTTATGTTACTTTTTAGGACAATCTGAATTTATCACACCGCCTAAGAACATGATACTAACTCTTTATATGTCTTGAACTGAAGAACAACTTCAGTTCCTTGCTTTTCTTCCAGAGCTCTGGTAGATAATTCTTCACCCTATTACTGTCCCCCACCACATTTACTAAGTGCTTCACTGAAGTCTCACCATGGCAGGGGAGACCACGGTTTCTTAAAGAGTATGTCAGAAAAGCACAAGATCTGGCAGGTCCCAGTAAGCTGAAAAAGGCTTATCTAGGGGTTTGGGAGATGAATTATCTTCAGAAGATCAGGAAACTAAATATGGAGAGGCTAAGCACTAAAAGGTTATGCATCAGATAATTCATTTCTGATCACAGTAACTCATTTACCTGTACACTCTGGTGGGGAAGAATTCTAATCTTTGGTATAGGTTTTCTGATGTATCCTCTTGGATCCAGTGATAGACTAAAACATGTGTGGGTATTCCCTCCATCTATACCATAATGGAGAAAAATTTAGGAACTTTCCTCTGCAATAACATCATAGCGGTAGACAGAAACAAGTAAATTGCTGTGATAAATTAACAAGGTTTATAAGTTATAATTGTCATTAATATTCACTTAAAATTTTTTTGAGTTCCAAGTTATCTCTTTCATTCTTCCACACTCTTTGAGAAATCAAGTAATATGATGTCAATCATACATGTGAAGTTTTTTCTCCCATATTTCCATATTAGTCATGAATTACAATTATCAAAAGGATTTTGGATATGGGTTCTTTAGCTTATTTTGTGGAGCCAGAAAAGGGTTGGTCTCTATTGATTTGAGCTAGGGTTTTATATGTAATCCCTTTGTTTTTAAACCTATTTCCTGTGGGCTTTAAATGAATGCCTACCTTTTGACCCAGCCATACCACTGCTGGGTTTGTACCTCGAAAAAATAATAAAGAAAAAGATGCATAAAAATATTTATAGCTGTGCTCTTTGTGGTGGCAAAAAGTTGGAAAATGAGGGGATGTCCATCGATTGGGGAATGGCTGAATTAATTGTGATATATGTTGGTGATGGAATATTATTTTGTTGAAAGGAATAAAGAAATGGAGGAATTCCATGTGAACTGGAAAGATCTCCAGGAATTGATGCAGAGTGAAAGGAGCAGAACCAGGAGAACATTGCACACAGAGACTGATCATTGTGTGGCACAATTGAATGTAACAGACTTTTCTACCAGTTGCAATGCAATGATCCAAGACAATCCCAAGGAACTTGTGAGAAAGAATGCTATCCCCATCCAGAGAAAGAACTATGGAAATGGAAATGCATTAGAAAAATATAGGATCAATCATATAGTATGATAGAGATCTGATTAAGGTTTTGATGTTAAAGAATTGCTCTAATGCAAATATGAATAACATAGAAATGTTTTTAACAATGGTACATGTATAACCCAGTGGAACTGCTTTTTGGCTTTGGGAAGGGTGAGGAGAGAGAGGGATAGGGGGATCATGAATCATGTAACAATGGAGAAATATTCTAAATAAAAATTTAAAAAATTTGAAAAACATTTGTTTCCTGAGCTGTAGCAATAGGTCTAAGACAGTTTCAAATTCTAGCCCATTTTTTATTTTCAACTTCTTCTAATGGCTCAGTAACCTTAGTAATTATTACATCAAAAAATATCAAGCACTGCTGCCAGTGGCCTTTTAAATCATCATTATAATTCTTATGCTGAACAGAACTTAAAGCAAATTTTATCATTTGAGCAATAAAACGGAACCTCATAAATATTTAACTTCTTCCTATAATTATACATGCTGAACAAGATAACACGGTGCTTTAATAAGCTTATTTGAAGAATTTGTGTTCATTTGTTCTTGGGTAAGAAAAAAAGTTACCATTGCAAATGGGCAATCTTCACATATTTAGCTAACTTTAGCTGATGAATTTAGGGCCAGGCAGGCTGTTGGTAATCTCTCCTAGTCAAATATAATCTTTTGAATTCAAATATGAGCCACTGAAGATGATAGACTTATCATTCTCTTCTCTTTTCTTCTTCTGAAGTTGTTTTAGAAAGAAAATTTTAAAAAGCCACCATCTGTTTTCTTTCTCCAGGGCTCTTAGTCTTTAAGAGTTGGCCCATATTACATTGCAATACTTGCCATGCATGAGTAGGTTTGATGTTGAACAGTTCAGTCAATTTTGTCTTAACATGAATCTTATTCACTACTTTCATAGTAAAGAAAACATAAGTTGATAAAATCATTGACTTAGAGCTGGTAAGGACATTAGAAACAATATTCTCAAATGTCCTAATTTTACAGAAGATGAAACTGAAGTCTTGTAAGGGGATGTAATTAGTCAGATGTCACATTGCTTTGGTAGCAGAGCTGGGAATAGATACTAGGTTTCCAGAGTCCACAGTTCAAGAGTATTTTTTAAAATTATGCCACACTGCCTCAGTTCTGGAATTTTATCATAGCAAAAATGACTACATATACCAGTTCAAAATCTTTGGGTAATGGGGTCTAGTGAGAATAAACTAGAAAAAAGAATTGAAAAGAATAAGACTGAAAGGAAGGACAGAGAAGAAGAAAATATAGAAATAAAGAAAAAGAAAGAAAACCCATATTAAGAGTAATTTTCATTGTTAGAAATGTTTTATTTTTTGGACATCAAATTTTTTAGAAAAAACTGAGCAATTTTTATATGTTCTTCTGAGGGAAGATTTAAGATCATGATAAAAAATCAGTGCAACGAAAGACAATTAATTTAGGATTCAGGCTGGTTGTTCATCTCATTTTCCTACAGATTTAAGAAAAGCCTAACATATAGTTTAGCTGACAATAAAGGGATTATTCAATGTCCCTCTATTCTGTGGAGAGTCAGAAGTGTACTGTGACACCCATAACTGGCAATGATTGTTGCCATAATGGTTCTGAAACATTCAATGTCCCAAGTCTCCTCATTTTTGTTTATCCAAAATAACTCTTTCTCATCATAACTTGGAATGACCCAAGTGGCACTAGTAGTGCCCACGCTGAAAGCTTCTGCAGGGTATTTAATTACTGTGTGTTTGGCTAGTGAGAAAACATATAATACCAAGTTTAATCATCTCTTTGGCAGGTAGTGCCTGAGCTTCCATGTTAATTAATCTTTAATGCCATTAATTGGTTGTCTGCACAATGACAAGAAAACGGGATAAACATTGTTCACAAATCAATTTAATTCTCATTCTAACCAGTCTGTTGTCTTTAGAGTGGATAAAAAACAATTATAGGCCTTTCACCAACTGGACTTCCAGGGTCCAGCTGATAAGACTGTTTAACCAATAAAATATTCTGGCCATGTTCCTTGGCTGCAGATATGCTAATTGAGAATTGTTCAACCTCTTTGAAAGAGACTCATTTGTTTGGTGTGGATCAGGTATAAGATAAGGAAGGCAATATCATAAAGTCTCTCTATTTCCTGCCTGTTGATTTCCTTTCTTATTGAATTTGCCCCTATGGCTTGTTTTGACATTCAGAAACCACTGAGAAATTGTCTCTGGACTTGGATATGATCCAGAAATATTATTTCTTCAACCTCCCATCTGATGCAAGCTCCATGATATATAGCTTGATTAATTTCATATACTATTGTTGTTTCTAGGCAGGAATTATATTAGAAAGAATATAGCTTCCATCTATTTAATTCTAGTATTCTGTCAAAGCAGAGGAGGTCACGAAACACAGTTTGGACAAGCTAACACGTTTTAATAAGATGAATATATTTGAATGCAGGTTTAAATGTCTCATGAAGTAAAAGACTTTTTCTTGCCCTCAAATGCCTTTCTTACATTTGGACTTCATTGGTTCTGACCTCTGATAGCCAAGAAGTCAGTTTTTCAATTTTGTTGGAATATACGAAGCTAGGCAAAGGGGAAAGGGATAAATTACATTTAAAATCTTTATTCAAATATTTGGCTGGATTTTTATAAAATGGTTTTGTACCAATCTATATTTACAGTGTGTGGCTCCTTCAGTTTCTGATTTCAACTCTACTTAACTAAGGTAAATAAATTTAGGTTGTGGAGCCAGAGTGTCGAAGGAGGTGGAAGATTGTAGATTGGAGGGCAGTAGAAAGAAGGAGAGAAATTTTCCTACTCTCCACCTCCTTGATTTCAGCCTTAGGAAAATTAAAATGTGCAGTAGACATTTTCTATAGAATGGAAAGGAATTTGTGAGGGCATCCTAGAGAAGCTTATACCAGAACAGCTTCTTTTCTGCACATGCTTTAGGGGACATATGCAGGAATCAAGGCAGTGGGAAGTGCCTGTGTATAATAGGATGCAGAAAGGGAAGAAATGATTCTCCCTCTCAAGAAAACGCTGCTTTTATCTGAGCCAATGATGCAAACTTTCTTCCCAACCATGCTCATTTTTCAGATGAGGAAACTGAAGTCCAAAATCAAAATAATGGTTATGATTATAGCTAACTTTTTTATGTGAGGTACAATTATTATTTATACCTCACACCCCACAACAACCCTAGGAAGCAGGCGTATTATTATTATCATTTTTATAAATTAGAAAATTGGGGAAAACAGAGGTTAAGGGATTTGCTCTGATAAAATACCCGAGGCTGGATTTGAACCCTGGTCTTACTGACTCTAGAATCAATGATCTATCCACTTTGCTACCTAGTTGCTCCATATCTGATTTTTTCTCCAATTTTTATTTTTTTGATGATTATGTTACTCGAATCTTTAGATATTTGCAAATATTCTATAGTAAGCCTTAAAACCAAGTTTCTGCTTAAGAACGAAGAGGTTTCATTTTGCAGATCATTTTTAGCAATTAATTAACAAGTATTTCTTATACTGTCATATGCTAGAAAATTGAGTTTGGGGTCCTGTATCTGCTTTTGATGGTGATAAATATATATGACTATAATTAATGTATGTAAAATATTTATGGTATTTTTTTCTTTCAGTAAAATCTTACTCTAATGCCTCATAATGGAAATAAAGGTCATGTCATTGGAGTACAGTTTTTGTCAAATCCTACCTAGGGGATTAGGTTTTCAATATACTTCTCGGCAGACTATATGTCTATCATCTGAGAAGAAGTCTGGTCTATTATAGGTCATCTATGTGACTTGGTAAAGCCTGATCTGGAGTCAGGAAGATTCATCTTTTTGAGTTCAAATTTGGCCTCAGACCCTTACTAACTGTGTGACCCTGGGTAAATCAGTAAATTCTGTTTGCCTCAGTTACCTTTAATGTAAAATGAACTGGAGAAGGAAGTAGCAAACCACTCCAATATCTTTTTCAAGAAAATCATGAATATTATCACAGTCAAATATAAATGGAATAACAAATAGTCAGTTGTGAAGCATATCATCATTAAATTGACCACAGGTGAAGAATTGTGGGGCCAAGGCAACTCAAGGGGCTAATCTACAATGAAAAGATAGGTGCAATTTGTTGCTGAAATATCAGTGTTAATGCTCTTATATTAAAATATTACTGTAATGTATATTCATTCTATGGGGTTTGATTTAGGTTTAGGTTTTCAAAATGTATAATAGCTCTGGAAGTTGTCTCAAAGCTGGAAACTTTTATATATAGTGCAGCTTAGTACCACTTTGTCTATCTGTTACTTAAGGCTCAGCCTTGTTAAATTGAGAGGCTCATCTCCAGAAAGTTGGCCACCATTGGCCACCATAATTTTCTTTTTTGTCAAGCAACTCATGAAAAAGTCTATCAGGCATATGTGGGATGCATTGGCAGAGTAATAAACTCCACCAAAGAAATTTCAGCACTTTTGATGGTGAAGAATTTATCTTGAATTTATAAGGATACTTTTGAGGAGGAGAGGTGAATTGGGAAATGTGCTGGCAGGTTATGGGGTCACTGGTAGGACAGAGACATTAACCCTATCATCAAGCCAGAAATAAGAGAAATTTGCAGGCACAAGTTGCCTTTATCCTGAAGTTACATCTTTCTAGAGAATGATGGACATGGTGCTTTGGGGGAGATTTTTATATTAATTGAGAAACATGGTGGGCGCTTATATACAGCTAGGTCTCATCTATATTCCCTGTTTTTCAGATACTCTATTTTTACTGAAAACAATTGTTATTTTCCCTCTTATTTGCATGAGTATCAAGTCATCATTAAGATCTCAAAAGCACAGAACAACTTTGTATTGTAGTTTTTCTATTAACTTATATCACTTTTTAGGGAAGTTGTTCTAACTTTATTATGCTTGCTTTCCAAGAGAATAATATTCTCTCTGGCTGGGATAATTAGGCAGCCCTAATTAACCTTAAAAAAGGGAAACATAGCCCCATAAGTTGCTGGATCACCCTCATTAGATTAGTCTGGCTGGTTTAACTGCCACACTTACTATTGCTAATTTGCATATCACTTCCCATGGTTCTTAGCACCATAACTTGTAATAAAACTGTGTTTTAGAGTACACTAGAGACTGAGTTAATGGCAATTGGCTATATAACACGCAGAGAATAGTCCAATGTGATACAGTTCTATCTCTCCATTTACTGCACACCACTTAAAGATACAATTTAAAGTGGAAAAAGCTCTTTCAGTAATCATCTTTTTAAATAATTAGCTTAGGAATCATTTGGAAAAAATCAGGTGCAGCACTTTATTAATGTAAAATAAGCTAATCTTGGAAATGTTAATGGGAAATAAGCCCCTTAGAGATTACCCAACATTTGAAGATATGTAGGGATGGCTATTAATTATGGCTGTAAGCCTTCCCTCCACTATTAGTAAATGCAGTTATAAAAGAGGATAATAATGTGTTGGGATTCTATAGCATTTCTGTCATTAGGAAATTGCAAATCCTTTTGTAGAAAAGCCTCAGAACTGCATTGGAAAGACCTTACTTAACAGGTGTAGATTCAAAAAGAAAATGACCTGGGCATGTCACCAAGGAGACAAAGTCTCTTTTGGTATCTTCCTCTTTTCTGCATGTAGCAACTTTTGATTCAATTTGGGAGCCTGCCACAATTATCTGTGCATTTCATTGTGCCAGAGCATACTGATAACAAATGCAATAGAAACTCCTGCATAAATGTTTAATAACAGGGGTTATTCCACACCTGCCACATTGTCATATCAAAGAAAACACATTTCAAAATAGATCAGCAAAGGCATGGATACAAACCAGCCCTTTGGTGCTTGGGATTATCTGTCCATTAATTACTTTATTGAGCTAGATTAAATTTTAGACCCCATAATCCCCTGAATCTAAAAGTCTATTAGCCCCTCAGAAAATCTCATTTGAGAAGCATCTTAAACCTTCTCTATCCCCTCTGGCCAGGGGAAGATCTCTAACCTAGATGTCTAGGTCACTCTAATAGGCTATGAGCTCCAATCTATATTGCAATTGATACCCCAGATCTAATGGCTGCCATTTTTTATCTATGCTGTGGAAGAAGCACTGGAGGCAGAAACCCTCTGATTTTAGTTCTAGCTCCAACACTCTGGTATAGTGTAAAGTGTGTCGGATTTTGGGTCAGAGGACCTTGGTTGGAATCTTGGTTTTGCCAGTGATAAGGTTTATATGACCTTGGGTAAATCACTGAACCTCTCTGGGCTTCAGTTTCCCCATCTGTAAAACCAGGGCGTTAGACCAAATGGCCTCTAACCCCAAGTCTAGGATTCCATAAATCACTTAAAATTTTGTGAACTTTATTTTCCTCATGTGTAAATGGGGTTAAGTAGACTTGGAATCCCTCTTATATAAGTTTTAAAGTGGAAAACAAGTTTTTGGACCAAATGTTCAGAAGTACTTTATAATAGGAAAGTATTATATGTAAATAATAGAATATATAGTATACTATAAGAATATGTAATAAGTGATGAAATGATGGTGATGCTGATGATCATGTTTTCATCTGCATGCTATTGGCTGCTATGAGGATATGGAACTTTCTGCTTTAAACCATCCTGCATGGTGGCTTGGGCACATTATCATAACAGATATCATATATATCAAGTGTCTATTTTACAATGTATTTCCTGTCTAAAGGGTACACTTTTGTTTCAGAAAAATGCACTGAAGTAATAAGCTAGAGGCTTTAACATTGTGCAGGAAACACAAATTATAGTTTAATAGACAGCCTATAAGAACTTTATGGTTTTCTCCTAGTCATTAAGGGGGAGGGCTGCTAGTACTTTTCGAATCATTCTGAATCTCCATACTTCTAATTACATTAAAACAACAGAACTGTAAATACTTTAGCCAGGCACATTTTTATACAGTATCTGCCTCCTTAATGAGTGAGCCTCCTTTAAGCGAATATGTGCTTTTGAAACCAGTTATCATTTGCTCTTTCCTGGCTCTGCCTAGTTGCCGGTGAAGCCACACTGTAAACTAATTAGAGAATTGATATTTGGAGAAAGTTATAAGTTTACCGACAAGGGCATTGCCTAATCTTATTATACACACGTCAGTAGCTGTACATGTGTGAAATTAAGTTGATTTTGCTGATTCCTACAGACGGCCTGTTTTTATCTTGAGACAACATTCCCAATCATAAAGTGCATTAACAGCTGTTATCAAGGGCTTACTGTAATATGTGTTACACCAACAGCAACCCTTTGATACTTCCTTCAAATGCATTATTAGCAAGAGCCACAGAAATAGCTTTGATAGGCTCTAAGATTTACCCAGTGGACGCAAAACCTGATGAAAAAGTCATAATTTCGGTTGCGACTATGCCATTCATAGGTTTGGTGTTGTACCTGAAATGAAGGCTATTTTGCATAGTCATCTTTCTATCTTCATTCTCTTCTGTTCATCAGTTTTGTCAATTACTTGGAAGTCAATATGACTATCAACTTTGGGTATGGATGGCATGAAACTGGCAGGAAATATGTTGGATGTACTTTGGATGACTGAATTAGGATTTAAAAATATCTCAGAAGCACTGGCTGATGGATTGAAATATGTGCGATGAAAAATAATAAAGTTAAAAGTTAAACCTTGAATTTATGTTCAAAGAATCAATTGCAAAAATATGGGATATTAATGGGGGGAAAGTTCATATTGTCTAGGCTTTCATGGGCTATAAGCTCAATTTGTATTAGTAGTGGGATGTAGCAAGCAAAAAGTTAATATCATTTTGGTACAGATAAAAAACAAACAGTATCTAAAGCAAGGGAAGAGGTAGTCACCCTATAATGTGCTTTAGTGAGACTATATTCATTTGAATTCAGTGAATATTTATTACTACTAATAGCAAGACATTAGCTTTACAAAAACACAGTAGTCCCTTCTTTCAAGGAGTTTATATTTTATTTAAGGAGGGGTGAGGGATGGAGATATAGCATGGGACAATATGAATAAATACAAGAAGAAGTGAAGAAGAGTGAGCATAATAAATAGTTATTGAATGAAAGAATGAATATGTGAGCAAAATCAGGTCATTTAACTCCTTGGACCCCAGACTTCTAAATCTCAAATTAAGTGGCTGAGCTAGATTTTCTCTGAGCTTTAGATTCTATGCAGAAGGTCACACCTGAAATGAGTCTTGAAGGAAGCTAGGGATTCCAGGGAGCAGAGATAAGGAGAAATTGTTTTCTGGGCACATGGAGCCACATTTTATAAGGGACAGTGACAAACAGTAACATGTAGAGAGAAGGGCAACTAGGGTGGATCCAATAAATTCAAGATGCTATTAAATTAACTGAGGCTGTTTAGCCTAAAGTTTTAAGGCATCTTAACAGGATGACTATATTCTGATATTTGATGTATTGTTATGTGGAAAAGGGATTGGACTTATTCTGCTTGGCTTCAGATGTCAGAATTAGACCAGTGTGTGAAAGTTAAAGAGATCAGCTTTATTGGGAAAATTGTGGGTCCTTCTCATTAGATGTGTTTAAGCAGAAGCTGTCTGAATATTTGCCAGGGTTAACATACTTCAGATTCATGACTTGGGTAAAGGGTGAAGAAAGATGAGCTCTGAGGCTCCTTCCAATTTTAGAGGTCTATGGTCTTTATAAGTATCCATTACAGAAGCCTAAGCATAAGATAAGAGATAATTCAAATTAAGTCCACATGAGTTTGGGCTATGTAATAGCAAGCAACCATTTAAAAATGTTTTTCTTTTGGTAGACATGGATGAACCCATTGATATTTTGACACCCTCTACTTATTGACTTGGTATTTGATGAAAGAAGAGAAGATAGAGATTAAAAAAAAGCAGAAAGCAATATTACCAAGATTCTAGAAGTTCTTCAAAATTCTGGCAAAGTACAGTTCAAGTAGTACTGGCAATAAAGGAGTTAATAGAGATAGAATACTTAGGTACATGAATGTGTGACCCATCCATCACACTATTTCAGCAAGATTTTACATGCTAAACATGAGACTGTGCAGCTCATTCATTGCCCAAACACAAGGAATGAATGGAATTTATAATAGGTATCTGAATTTCATTGCAGGTAGACTCTGTATGCTGCTTCAGTAATGAAAAATTAATAAGCTCCTGGAATCATTCATTATGAGAGTCGAGTAAAGAAAAGATAATTAAATCTCCAAATGACGGACCTTGCTGATTCTTCTGATTGGAAGTGATTAAGATCAGCTGTTCAAGGGCATGTGGAGGGCGACCGAGTCCTTTGCCTGGATGCTGTATTCTGCAGCTGCTGCCTGCTCATGGTGTTGCTGATATCATTAGGAATACTCTGAGTAATTGATAGACCAGTACCCTCTCTCCTACATTGTTCTGCTCAAAGCACTCCCACTATCTCAGTAATATAGATAAAAACCTAGCAGCTCAGAGGAGAGAAATCGGGGTCTTCTAGCATTATGGGATTCTTCATAAGCTTAGTGAAATCAGATCTCCATTAAACCTAGAATAAGTTATTCAGTGTTTCCATATCTTATTCATTAGGAAGCACTTGAGTGATTATGGGTATTTGATTATTTAAAAATATAAGTGAGAGATCAGGGCAGCCTCTGATCAAATTAACTTCCCAAATTAACTCTAACAACTTGTTAGAAAATGACCTATGCATATTACAAGGAATTGACTTCTGGATGAAGGTGACTGACAAAGGGTCAGCCATGTCTCTGATGACTTGAAAGGCCATTCTTAGCAGGTAGCTGGAAGAACCCCACGCCCCAACATGATGAGGGATGGGGGACTTTTTTCTCTCTCCCCTCATCTATACCCAACACATATTGCAATGGACTCTTGCTGCATAAGCACAGAATTATAGAAGATGTGCTTGTAGGCAACCAGAGAAAATCCAAAGACTTGGGTTTCTGAGTCAATTCTGAGAGAATTTCTAGCTAGAGAGGATCTAGGTCACCAAGGCTCAAGAGATTGGTACCTAGAACTGGAATCCTATTTAGGAGATAGTAAACCCAAGAACCATGACCCTTACTGGTTCTAGCAGATGTGTTCTCTTTCTTTCTATATGTTCACAGAAGTACCTTGGTTCAGAATTTCATATGAGTCTCAATCTGGAAGCAGTAGAGGCTGAGGATTTCAACAATGGACCCAGTGGAGGACCATCTAGAAGAGACGATAGGACCAAATCTAATGGGAACAGAAGGAAGATATCATCAGTTCTTTACCACTGAAATTGCGGAATTAGAAGTATGATTTGCAGTCCCTATCATGTCATGGCTAAATTTGTGTCTCACATGTGTGCCATTCTACTTATACCTTTTCTATGTGCATCTATTCTACCTGCTGATTCTAGCTATAATTATGGAAGAGCCCAGCCCAGGTTAATGGAGAAAAAAAATTTTTTTATTATACTATTCTAGAAAATACCTTTGCTTTGATCTCTATCCTTTGTCTATTTAAGGAAACCACATTGGTGGGTGCTTTGGAAGCTAAAGTTTTAGAAATTCAGATACACAGACTATTTTGAACACGAAGAAGTAAGCTCACAGTGACTCATCTTTTGAGTCTAAACTATAGGGATAGAAGGTAGGTAACTCAGAAAAGCACTTTAAATATATCATTGAATATAAAGAAGGTACTGAAGTGTGTTTGGGTAAGTGATATACTAAAAAATCTTATTGCAGGTTACAATCAGTATCATAAAATATATTTTTGTGATATTTATGAGGTTGAATATTTTAAATCCTTTACCATAGCTACAGTAACTATAAGTAATGTTCATTTTTGAGTCCTATCATGTATAATAAAGAAATCAATACTTCTAAAAAATAAATATATTATTGAAGCATGCCACATCCTCCAGGTATATTTTATCAATTGTTACTGGTACACCAAAAAATAAACAAAGGAAAATTCAACAATTAAATTCAATAAACATTGAATACCTTCTATAAATTCAAAGAAAGAAATGAATACTTTTTGCCTACCAGAGAGTGGGGGGTGTGTGGATATATGTATTCAAAAGTAACTATATTTAAAGATAAATTTAGGAAGGGAGAGGAGATTGGTAATCACTGGGGGATTTAAGGAGGGATCCACAGAGTCCCTGGCACCTGAGATGATTGTCCAAATTAGATAAGGAAAGGGCAGCTAGGTGGCTTAGTGGATTGAAAGCCATGGCCAGAGATGGGAGGTCCGGGGTTCAAATCTGGCTTCAGACACTTCCTAGCTGTGTGACCATGGGCAAGTCACTTCACCCATTGCTTAACCCATACTACGCTTCTGCCTTGGAACCAATACACAGTGTTGATTCCAAAAAGGAAGGTCCTTTAAAGGAAAGAATTAGATAAGGAATCTGAGATTTGGAGAGAATGTATTTTATTCATAGGGCTTAACCTGTGTAAAAAATGGGCATAATACATAAATTATTAAATATAGGGAAGAGCCAGCAATCCACTTTGACTTTATTCTATAGCTTATGAAAGGGAATTGTTATAAAAGCCTATCAGATGGTCATTTGGAGGAGACATTATTCACCTCTTCTGGAATTCTTAAGTCTTCTTTTCCCTCAGATATTTTAGAGGCCAGTATTCTTGGTATCTAGGCACTGAACATTAGAACACCTGGAAAGTAAACCCCCCAAAAATAAGGACACAATTTTTTCTTGAGAGATATATAATGGGAACTATGAAGCAAATGTACTCCTAGGGGAAATTAATTATGGTATAAAATGCACATCTGTTTGAAATGACTCCTGAATGATGAATATTGAATTTTTAATTATATTCCTAAAAATAAAAGATACATACATTATTCCAGGAAAAAGGATAGCAATAGATAGCTCTCTTGGTTGCTTTAGGGATTGATTGTACATGAGTGCACATTGACTTCTTGATATAAGCAAGGAGGATTTGGATAAGATGATAGAGACAGATGGAGTGAACCCGAAAGTGATGGCAGCTTTGAAAAGGTCTTAAAGTGGCAGTAGGGAACAAGGAGTATTCCAATTCCTCCTCTAGGCCCAACATATAAAGGAACATGAAAGAAAAACTATCCCTAGAGAGTATGATTTATGGCAGTGCATTCTAGAGAGAGTCAAATTTTCCCAGGCATGAGAAAACAGAAAGAATATGATAATAACTGATTCAGAATGGAGGGAAATTTATTAAAAATCAAGCTGGGGTTCTACGTGGTATAATGGGAATGGAAAGAAAGGGAGGAAAAGAAGAAGAGAATAATAGAATTAAACTGGAAGGAGAAGAGTATAGGAAAAAAGGTGCAATCAAGTTGGTTTGTTGATTATCTGATTTTTAAAATGATGTATTCATTTTTAAAAAAACCCTTTCCTTCCATCTTAGAATCAATACTGTGAATTAAAGATGAAAGGGGCTAGGCAATGGGAGTTAAGTGACTTGCCCAGGGTCACAAAGCTAGGAAGTGTCTGAGACCAGATTTGAATCCAGGATCTCTGATCTCCAGGGTTGGCTCTCAATCCACAAAGCTACCTAGCTTCCCTCTTGATGTATTCATTTAGAAATCCTCTTTTACTCTCCAATTCTTCTCCCTTCCCCCAAAATGTGGAGAAGCACTCTCATTAGCATTTTTCATTATATAGTTACCTATCTTTATAGAATTTAGAGCTTGAAGAAGCTTTAGAGATTCATTTTAATGTGCAGTTCTTAGCATGATGTACAAGAACTTTTTAACATCTATTTTTATAACTATATTTCAATAGAATTGGATTTCTTTGTAACCTTGTATATATTATTTTAATAATTAAAAAAACTATTTTGAGAAGTCCTTGATATACACAGAAATGTTAAGAAGCCCTTCATTTGTCCAACTTATTTTACAGATAAAAAAAACTGAAGCCCACTGAGATTAAATGACTCATCTGAGGTCATATAATGAATAGCAAAGAGAAGTAGAATCTTGAACCCAGGGCATACAACTTCAGATTTATTTGTTCTACTATACCAGCAGTTCTCAAAATTTTTGGTTTCAGCACCCCTTTACACTTTTAAAATTATTAGAGACCTTCCCCTCAAAACTTTTATTCTTTAGATTATACTTAATGGGATTTACCATGTTAGAAATTAAAATATTAATATGAAAATAATTTTCATTTTGTGGACCTTCTAAAAGGATTTAAGGAACCCTCTAGGCTCACTTACTTCTCTTTGAGGGCCTCTGAATTATACTGTCTTTTTATAACTGTTTTTTTTAATAACTCTTATCTTCTGCCTTGGAGTCAATACTCTGTATTGGTTCCAAGGCAGAAGAGTGGTAAGGGCTAGGCAATGGGGGTCAAGTGACTTGCCCAGGGTCACACAGCTAGGAAGTATCTGAGGTCAGATTTGAACTTAGGACCTCCCATCTCTAGGTCTGGATCTCAGTCCACTGAGCCACCCAGCTTCCCCCTCATAACTGGTTTTAACAGCTAAGGTTTCCGGCTATTTTCACCATTTACACTTTAAGGTGATAAGTTCCTGATGACACACAGGAAAACACCTTATCTATTAGATAAGAAAGCATCAAATTACTTTGTAGGATTCATTACATCTGAGAATTGTTCCCTGATATAGATAAGTCCATTCATCATGGTAGAGGGATTCTCCTTGCCTTTGTTCTCAGAGGTTTTAACTTCTCAACTTTTTCTCTAGATTTGGACTTTGTCTTTTAGAGGGTAAAGAAGTCCTAAATGGTTAGTAGCTCTTGAGTGATTATATATTCCAGAAGAAATGATATAAGAAGAGGACAGAGAAGTTATTCTTCTCTTTTCATTAAGAGAATTAGTTGCTAACACTACAGCGTGTGAAGAGAATTTAGGTCATTAGCACAGAATTTCAGACTCACATACTTTGAAGGAAACTCAGAGCCATGTCCTTAAGCAGGAATTCTGTCACTTGTGAAAAATGGAAGTGAATGGAAGGGGGAAGACATCTAAGACATGGTTACTCCTATGTAATGTTGAGGCTCACTAAGAGGCAGAGATCATGGGAACTGGGGCACTAGGGTATTTGAAGGAGGAAAGAGTTGGTGAGAATAGAGGAAGCCTGGTAGCTGACTATACTGGGAAGAAGAAGAGTGAATTGAAAAGCCATAAGTGACAGCAAAGAAGATATGAAAAAGAAGTGAATTTTATTATCCTGTAATGTCTCTCTTTTCTCAATCCTATATTTCTCTTTTCAGTCTTTCACTGTCCTTTGCTCTCATACAATTGCCCTCCCTCCAACTGTCTACCATTTTATAGTGGCATCACAAGTTGCTTTGTTTTAGATTATTGTACAGCAATGGAAATCAATTACTAAGGAAAACAGGAATGTCTTCCTATATATAGATTCCTAAAAGAGACAGCTTTCTGAATGGGGCTGTTTAAATGGAGTGAGGAATAGGTATTGGAGGCAATGAATTCTAGAGTTTACTATACCCCAGGAACTGTAGAATTTTAAATCTTCTAATCCCTCCAATCATCACTAGGCTCATAGTTAAAGTATTTCTGGTTTGGTGGGATTTTTCAAAGCTTGTATTCTGCCAGCAAAGCCTTCCAAAACCTAGGGTCACTTTCATAATACAATGAGGCATCTGAGTAGGGCTTAATTGGAGTGTCCTAGTCATGGACTGTCTATCCGGGGACCAGTCTAACTAAATTCAGAGACAGAATCACCAGGATGATGGCAAGGGGATGCATTTCTTGGTAATAATAACTCCCCAAAACCACATGGTAAGCTGTAGCAAGATTCAGATCAGAGAGTATATGGAGTAACTTCGTCAGTGAAATTACAGATTCTAGAAACACTAAGGTATATATTCTTCCTAATAAGTATATTATCATTTTCTTGTAATTTATTCACATAGGTATAATGTTCTGTGTCTATGTTCCAGTGCTTTAGGGAATGACAAAAATATAAGCATATTAAAATAAAAGAAATAGGGTTAAATCATAGGTAGCTGATAGGTACTAAACCTGAAAGAGAATACACTTACCCGCTCCCTCCCAAAGAGAGAGGTTCCTGATGATTTGCAACAGGGTGACAGGGAAAAGACCCCAGTTTCATTCTAAGTGGGCAGTTAGGGCTAATCATCTCTTTGTCAACTTCAATTTCCTTTCTGGTAACAGTGGGATAAGATTTGTTATTTCAGACTCCGTGAACATTGTAAGAAAGAATTATCTGTCTGCCCAATATTTGATCATTCATCCATTTTCATTCATCAAATATTTATTCACCCTCTACTATGTGCAAGGCTGTGAGCCTACTTACAATTCAGGCACAAAGACAACCAAAGGACAAAGATAGCGGTCTGGGAGTCGGATCATTTAGTCGCAGAGCCAGGGGTAAAACCCCAGCATTTTAAGAGGAAATCCACCATCTTAACTAGTTGGTTAGTATTGGCAAGTTGCCACCACTGTGGGCCTTAATCTTCTCATCTATTAAATGAATGAGTTAGAATAGGAGGTCTTTAAGGCCCATCTACAAACTGCATGAGCATAAACTACCTTTCACAAAACTAATAACCCTCTGCTAACTCCCCACTTGTTACTAACCTTTTCTGCCTGTGCCTTTCACTAAATGTACAGTGATTTTGAGGATACCGGTGAAAGAATGTCACACAAAGTACATCTTTTTATAGTATTTCATAGCTAGGACTTTCTTCCCAGGCATCCTCTGAGGTAGATAATGAAATATTGGTACTCCCTTTTAAAAAAAATGAGTAAGAATCTATTCTTGCGAGGGGAGGAGTAATCAGTAAGAATCATCTCTATAATCAATCATTTCTCCTTGCTGATCTCCTTTCTTGACCCTGTTTTCCTTATCTGTGGAGTTCTGCTATTATGTGTTTCTCCTACAAGAGTAGAAAGGGATTTGGAAAGCAGACTGGAGAGAGAGAATGACATGAAGGCTCAGGGCCTTGAAGGGTGACATGCTGCTTCAGTGGCAAGTGTTCCTGAGCGGGGAGGAAACAGCAATGTGCCCAGTGCTCCCACTTGTACCATTGCTTGGGGCATGGGGTAATCTCATGGGATTACTGGCTCTTTCCAGAGTCTGTGTAGTTCAATATTTATTGGAATAGAATCTCTTGTAAAATATCCTCAGTAAGTCACTATCTATTCTCTACTTTGCTGGAAACACCTTTTAGAAAGCTTGAATTATTAGGAAATTTTCAGAAAAGTAGGCTCAATTCTTCAACTTTTCCCCATTGATTTTAGCCGTGGTCCATGGTGTTATAGAGATTTATATATAACAATGGGGAGACCAGAAGAAGTCTAAATTAGTCTTCCACATAAAAACCTCAAAATACTTTAAAACAAATAGCAAGCTACCTTAAGGTTTCTTTATCGTTCCTACGTGAACTATCTCTAGTTCTCCATTTCCGTCACCTTTTGGGTTGTCCTTCTAGAGATGTGCTTCAATTTATTCAATGTCCTCTCCTGGCCTCTATACATATCTTTATGTAATCTAAGATTTTTATACATACATGTATATGTGTGTGTGATCATGTAACCCTGAACTGGAAGAACTAGAAGCTCCATGCCCACAGAAATTTTTGTCTAGCCATTCCATGAGATTTCTGTATTTTTGCAATTAATTAAAAATATACATATCACTTTAGATTTCCACTGTAGCTCTCCCTCACTCCTTCTCAGAGAGCTACCCCTTTTATAAATTTTAAATTTTTTAAGATGGGAAAAACTTCAACAAAACTAGTTAATACACTGAAAATGTCTGATATAAATGAAATGTTCCACACCTATGATTCTCTACCTTTTCAAAAGATGTGCTTTCCAGAAGAAAAACAATTGCTTGAATACATGGGTTGATGGGGATATTGGAGATTTAAACGCTAAACAATCACCCTGGTGCAAGTATTAATAATATGGAAATAGGTCTTGATCAATGGTTCCCAAACTTTTTTGGCCTACTGCCCCCTTTCCAGAAAAAATATTACTTAGCCCCCTGGAAATTAATTTTTTAAAAAATTTAATAGCAATTAATAAGAAAGATAAATGCACCTGTGGCCATCACCACCTCCCTGGATCACTACAGCACCCAGCAGGGGGTGGTGGCGCCCACTTTGGGAATCATTAGTCTTGATTAATGATACATGTAAAACCTATTGGAATTGCGTGTTGGCTATGAAGGGGGTGGGATTTGGGGAGAGGGAAAGAACATGAATCATGTAACCATGGGAAAATATTCTAAATAAAAAAACAACAACAAGAAATTCATGGAAATTCAAAGAGAAAAAAAAAAGATGTGCTTTCTTATATCATTTCTTTGGAGCCAAATATATCTGTCAAGGAGCCTTACATACCTTCTCTGTCCAATTCCTTAATATTATAAGTAAGGAAACTAGAGAAGGAAAGTGAATAAGGTCACATGGCTAGCTATGAGCTGATCCAGGATTAAAACTTGAGGCTCTTGTCTTTCAGTCGACTGCTTTCCATATGAGAATCTCTCGCTTGAATTCTAAGCACAGCAAAAAATATCTAAAAAGATCTGCAGGAATTACAGGGGCAGACAGATTTAATCAGGAGTTCCTGCTAAAGCAATCAAGATGAAATGAACAGTAATTATGGTAATCAGTTTGTGAACTTTAATGCCATGTTCCTAATTTCAAATATTATGAAGTCCTGTACAGTGAATCAATTTGTCATTGGAAAGAGAATAAAAAGTCCAAGTCTGTGGGGTTGGATTTTGTTTGGTAGAAAATTAAGCATTCTTTTTTGTCAGTAGCTTCATTATATATCCTGTTTCACAAATTAAAATACATAAATTCCATGAACCCCAAATAAAGAAGCTTTTTGTGGAAAATATATTCAATATAGCTAGAGTCATACAAAATCCTACCACCAACTGATTCAGTGAGATTGTTTTTTAAAAAATATTTTGTAAAATTATAGTCATGCAAGAGACCTAAGAAATGATTTAGTCCAGCTTCATCAAGGGCTAAATGAGTGGAAGTGAAAGCCGTAGAAATGTTAGTTGACATATTAGGTGACACAGTAGCAAAGATCAGACTAATGTCCAGGTTTCTTGGTTTCTAGGCTGGCATCCTTTCTCTCACACCACACACTGCCTTTTACTTTTCAAATAGTTGTTTAGGTATTATATAGACAGTGCAGAAAACAGCAGAATCTCCCATTCTTCTTCGCTCTCCTTTTGAAAATGCTCCAGTGACTTTTTATTGCCTCTGGGATAAAATACAAACGCCTCAGCTGGCATTTAAAATTCTTCACGGTTTGGCTCCTTTCTGGGCTTATTACACATCACCATCCTTCAAATGCCCTATGTTCCAGACACTGGCCTCCTTGCAATTCCTCATAAAAGACACTCCATCTTTACACTCATGGCATTTTCAGTGGCTCTTTCCCATGCCTGGAATACTCTGCCTCCTGGCTTTCCTCAATTCCCAGCTAAAATCCTCTTGTCTTTGACAAACTGTTCCTGATCCACTTTGATGCTAGTGCCCTCCCTCTATTAATTCGTCCCAAGTTTATCCAGCATATATCTTGTTTGTAGATAGTTATTTACCTGTTGCCTCCCCTCGTAATCTCTGAGGTCCTTGAGAGCTGGGACTGTATCCCTAGCTTAGCCCAGTGCCTGGTACATAGCTGGTGCTTAATAAATGCTTCTTGACTGACTCAATCCCTAGTAGCTAGCATAGTGCCTGGCACAGAGTAGGTACCGCTGAAAAGCTGGTTGTTTACTGCAGCCTCCCCTGCTCCTGAATTGATGGCTGATTTATTCTCTTCTTTCCCCTCCTCTAACCCATCCTCTTCCTCCTAGAGAAGAACCTATCTAAGAGCAACACCAGATTTATCCATTAACTTGAACCTTTTCACAAATAACTCAATCAGAAGAGTTCTTGTACCTGGGCCAAGATATTCACAGTCCAACACTGGCTCTTGGACACAGACACTGACACGTAGGTACCCCATGCTTTAATTTTCTCTCTCTCCTTCTTATTAATACCCTCTCATGGCTTTCATTTACACAAGGTGTAAATAACCACTCAGACTACTCTCACTTCTACTTTATTTGCATTTTAATGAGGATCAAAGGCTTAAACTAAATAAATCCAGCCTTCATCTGGAAGGTAGGATGAAATCATCATCATTATTATTTTTTTGATGGTGGAAGGATTGGAGCCTCCCTGGCAAATGTACTCAATAAAGTGGCTGTATCTTCTTTCTTTTTTATGCTAGTCACTATGGGTGATGGAAAAGAATGATAAAATTTTGAAATATCAAGAAGAAATCTCATTTACACCTTTTATTTTATAGCTTAGGAAATGAAAGACCCCCAAACTATATGATTTGTCCAACTTACATTTGTGTTAGTGGCAGTCAGAATTCAGTTCCCCTGAGTCCAAGTCCCAGGGATTTTTCTATCACACTAAATTTGGCTTCAGTCCCTGCTCTTAAGGAGTTCACAGCTTAGTTTTTTTTAAATACATATAGCAAATGGTAACATGGTGCACAGTTGCCTTGGATGTCAGGGATCTATCCCTTCTTGCCTTTATCCCACTATTTTGACTACTCCTCAGGAGCTTACCCAAATCTCTGTTTTCTTAGAGAAAAATGACCTGGCCAAGGGTTAACTACAGTAATGACTTCTCCCAGAAGTACTTGCACTAAAGAGGAGTATTGTCTGGAAAAAGACAACATTAAACCATAAGAAATCTATGCCAAATGTTGGAATTGCAGACATTGTAGTTAGATCTCGTTTGGCACAGGAGGTTTTCCTGGCATTTTTCAATGCAAAACAAAAAAGGCATAGGGAATGTTCCCCCACCTACTTATCCACCATATATTATGAAAGCCAGTGTAGACTATTGGCTACTTCAGTCTCCATAACTTGTTCATAGATCCCGGAGGTAGAAGACAAATTGAGCTGTCTTTAATATGTAGAAAGATCCACCCACACGATTGTTAATAATAACCTAAAAATTCTTTGTGTTTTCAGTGTCGTGCATATGGATGGCATGTATTTCTGAACAAACAGCTCAAAAACTTTCTGAACTGGAAGACTTTTAAGAGGCTTAGAACAACAGAATTGGCTTTACAATCTCCCCCCACATGGTCCTCTCCTTTGTTTTTGATTTAGCTTCCCTTTAAAAATGGAAATTAAGTACTCTGGGTCATTGGGGGAAAGAGTTTAGAAGGCAAACACAACATTTATTTTAATCTACTTGATAAAGGGGCAGCACAGTGGACAGATTGCCTGGCCTGGACTCATCTTCTGAAGTTCAAATCTGGCCTCAGACACTTACTAGCTCTGTGTACCCAGGCAGGCACTTAACCTTATTCGCTTCAGTTTCATCATCTGTAAAATGAGCTCAAAAAGAAAATGGCTAACTGCTCCAAAATCTTTGCCAAGAAAATCCCAAATGAGGTCACAAAGAGTTGCACACAACTGAAATAAATGAAGAATAACAACATCGGTTAGATTGGATTTATCTAGATTTTACTCAGCCAGTTTCAGCTTAACTTTAAAGAAGAGGTGGTACATACTAGATAAAGTAAAAATAAAATTATAGTTCTGTCTAAAATAAGTATATTAAAAAGAATGAATGATAGAAAAAAAGAATGGAAGGGATAAAGAAAGGAGGAAAGGAAGAAAGGAAGTAAGAACAGAAGGAAGGAAAAAGAGAAGAAATCAACTAACCTTTGGTTACACCAGGCAGGATCCAAGTGAGGCAAAATTGTGAAATAGGTTTTTTATTTTAAAAGTCTCCATCATCTCTCTTTTGTGACTGTCTCTTATTAATGGCTCATTCACTTCTAAAGCAATTGTGTACCCCTGGGGGTTTCCAAGAGCTGAATTTTCAGGGAGTCTGTAAGGCTCAAATAATTTTTATAACAATGCATTCTGATACTAGGTAATAATTCTAAATATCTATAGATATAACCCAGACAAACAAGAGCTCTTTGGAGAAAGGTGGATCCTCAAAACATTAAAACAAAACAAAACAAAAAACCCTTCCCTTCCATCTTGGAATCAATAAGTAAATTCGGGTAAAGTGACTTCCCCAGGATCATATAATTAAGAAGTGGCTGAGACCAGATTTGAACTCAGGATTTCCCATCTCTAACCCTGGCTTTCAATCCAGAGACATCTGGCTGCCCCCTTCTTAATCATTTTTAGGAGTGCAAAGGACTCCTGAGAACAAAAAGTTTGAGGACCAATGATCTATTGCAAAAACCTATTGCAGGAAAAGATATGGAACTCATTCACACTGATGCATTACTGGCTGATGGTGTAGCTACACAACCTAAAGGCATGTGCAATTTTACAGGGCTTAGAATATTAGAACAATACTGATAGATTTCCAGACATCAACTAGGAATTAGGAAGAGATTTTGAAGGACAGTGGCACTCTCCAAAACTCTTGAAATCATACTATGTAAACCTACTTATGTTAGCATTGCCCAAGGCCAACCCTTGGTAAGATACAAGTTAAATGTTTCTTGATTTTTTTAAACAGATGAGGGTCTTTTTTCTTAGTTGTTTAGTTTCAGGTAAATAGAATTGTCATTTTTGTTAACTTGATGTATGTCCATTCTTTGCCTCTTCATTTGCTGAAACTCAGATATTTTATGTAGTTTTTTTCCCTTTTCCTCCTTTTATTAAAAAGAGTTAAAGTTAATGCTGTTTTTCTTTTTCTACTTTTCTTGTATTCATAGGACAATTTTTTTCCCTAAGGTCTTTTAGGAATTGCCATAGCAAGCTGTGATGTAAATAATATATGAAAAGCTCTGGCCAGTGAGTGGTACATGTAGAAGAAAGTGTCTGGCAGTTCTACTCACTGTTGTGCTGAGCAGTTTGTTTTATGTCAAAGAAGGATAAACAATAATATGAAATTCACAGAGATCTAGCTCACAAACCTCCTTCATATCCAGATATCCTTCAAAGGCAAAAAAATAAAGCCTGTCTCCAGACAGCCAAACTACAAGTTTCTTTCAATTTGGTTTTGATCTTTATCTGTACTGATTAGATGCTGATCTTTTGCATGGTCTCAGCCTCCTGGTGGAAAAGTAAAAAATTCAATCAACCAAGGATTTTCTTCTCCTTAACTTCTTTTCTTATTATTTTCTACTATAGACAGCTTGATATCATGGAAAGAATAATGAACTGCCTGGCAAGAAACTTCAGTCCTGGTCCCACATCTGCCACAAGTATTTTTTCTTTACCTATAAAATGGGGGCACTGGACCAGGTGATGTCTTTGATGATGAAAGGAACTTTCCAATACTAACATTCTGTATTTTGAAATAAATAGTTTAACTTCTGGTGCTCTATCCCTTTCTTGATACCTTGCAACTTTTTTCTTTCCATATTGAATTGACATTTGAAAGTCATATAAACCCACCCACATTCAATCCACATCTGGGGAGGGAAAGAAGAGATTCCCACTGTCCTGTCTCAAGCTACCAGCTGTCACTAATTCAAGAGCTGAGCTCTGGATGATTTTCCACTTACTATCTGGAGCACTTTCATTTCTTTCCATTACTTCTGGGTGGGTAAAATGTGTCCTATGCTTTGTTTTCCTTTTCCTTTTCTTTGTTTTTCTGTTAGAAATATATAATTTTAAGTGTTGTAAAGGAATGTTGAACCTTTCTATTACAGTTCTCTCATTTTAAATAGGAGGAAACTGAGACTCCAGAGATTAAATATGTTTCCATCCTTTAAGAGGTTTGGAAGGGAAAATGAGAGAATTCTTGTAGTTGTTAGCTGTAGGGCTACAAGAATAGAAATGTGCCCAATAGCATTCGTCCATCATTGAAAGAAACTTTTGGCTTCCTAGTGTGGCCTAGGTTTTCTTTTGCTTCTTAAGCTAATTCTGTGCTCATATTCCCCAGAGAGTCCTGGAGTTGACTTGGTAGGAAATGATGAGAGCTGTCAAGTCCTTTTAGATCATCTTAGATGGAATTGCTGATGAATCTGTTTTTGTTTCAATATAATTAAAGTCCCATCATATCCTTGGGGAGTCCATCTCTTGACACCTCTCCAGAAGTTATTGCATCTTCTTGGAGTTTTTGTTTCTTCTTGCAGCATTATTTCACTCATTACTATATCTATAGTACATTGCTATGTGCATGGATATATTTTGATGTGCTGTTATCCCCTGAGGGACCTTCAGAGTCATCATTCTCACCTTTCATTTTTCCTTCTTCCTCTGATTTATTACGGGATGCAACATATTCTGTCTTTTTTCCCCTCTGGACTTTTAAAACCCTTTCTTTCTTTCTTTCTTTCTTTCTTTCTTTCTTTCTTTCTTTCTTTCTTTCTTTCTTTCTTTCTTTCTTTCTTTCTTTCTTTCTTTCTTTCTTT
>NC_058131.1:592961978-593018722 GCF_016433145.1 Gracilinanus agilis | reverse complement strand
ATATATATATATATATATATATATATATATATATGTGTGTGTGTGTGTGTGTGTGTGTGTGTGTGTGTGTGTGTGTGTGTAATTGGGCAACAAGTAAAATTAATTACTTAAAATTAAAAAGTACACTGCTAACTAAATAGTTTCAATAGAAATGGAAATAATTTGGTGTTATAGTTTTCTTCTAGTTATTCCACAAAAATAGATGTGATATGGCAATAGTTGACTACAATAGATCACCACTGTGGGGAGAGGATTGTAAATCAGCAGTTGCCCACTTTGCTTAGTAGGCAAATACTGCCTCTCCTTCTTTCTCCTTTGTCTCCACATCAATCCTTTGCCTTCTTTTCCTTAATTCTTCTCCTCATCCGTCTTCACTCACCTTTCTTTTCCTTCCCCCTTCTTCTTCCCATTTCTTCCTCTCCTTTTTCTCCTCTTTTTCCAATTTTAGCTGTGATTAATTGGACCTTTTTTGCATTTGGCTTTGGAAGCACTCAGAATTCTATCTTGCACATTATTTATTCTGACAAATTCTTTGAGGAAAGGGGCACATGTTTTAAATAAGAGGTTTATTGTGAAAATAATTTTAAATAGTAAAAAAATCTAAACACATTTTAAACTAATTAAACTTAAAAAATATCATTCTACAATGATCACCTCAAATATCCAGCTACATCCAGCTGTTATCAAGAACCATATAGCAGTTACCTAGAAAATTCCATCTACTCCTTCCATTTCCCATATGAGCCATGTGAGGAAGAGAGGTTAAAGAAAAAGCCTGAGGTCATAGTCAGTGGCTGAGTTTGGACTACGACTCCCAGTCCTAATCTTTTGACACGAAGTACAGCTTTATAGATTTCATAACCAATCTGTGGTCCAACATGATACAACAGAAATATAAAACATGTTGGAGTTCATTTCTCTGAACTTTCCAGTCTAATTTCTTTAGCCTAATTGATTTGGCATGGACAAGATTTGTCTTCATAATAGAATGTATTCATTAAGGTGCAAAGTGCAGCCCTCAGCAGTAGCTTGTGTGTGACAAATTGCAGAAATAACAAGGCTCTGAATTGAGATTGGGGGAGAGGTGTGGAGAAGAGGAATGCACCTGCACATATCCCAATCGCACCTGGGGCTGTGATTTCATTAGACCTCATAAACTAAGGTAAGGTCAGACTTAGTCAGTCCTTAGTTAAGAGGCCCCGAAGGAAAACACAGGTGTGAAAGGAACTGGTGTCAGACTCAGTGGGAGAGCTGTGAGAAATTTTCACCCCCGTCACAAAGCTGGTGTAGGAGGGTCAGCTTCAAGAAGAGGCTCAAGTACTAGGTGCAAAAAGATTGTGTCACCTGGGACCCTTGACTGGAGGCTGGAAAACCTCTACTGAATTGATCTTCAGCTTTGGGTAGAAGCCCTAATTAGCAAAGTTTCGTATAAATTTTCTAGGAACCTCCCCTCCAAAGTTTGTTCAGGTGCTGGTGTGCCTCCTTATGGGACAAGAGTAAAGCTGTTTCTTAACCTGCTGTGGAGTGGCTCTGTGCTGTTTGAGAGGGTGCCAGTTGGATGAGAACACCCTGGCTACATTTCACATCAGGTAATTTTTTTCTGCTTTTCCAAGTTGCTCCTGCAGTTTTGAATTTCTTATTTTTGGAGGTGACTACACCTTAAGAGCTCTGCATGTGAAATGATTCTTTGGCCAGTTGGAGGAGCCTTGGTAGATCAATTGAAAGTGGAATGCCAAGACATGGCACCAAAGTTTTTAAGTTCGATTCCATGGAGGGCACTTCTGAAGGGTCCTTGAAAGATAGGATGGTCCTTGGTGGCCATATAGAGTTTGCAAAACTACACTCAGTCTCATTACCACACCAGCCAAGGGCTCAGGTTTCAGGGTATACAAGGGCTCCTCAATCTCCCAGAGCTATAAGTACTATTCTAGTGAAAGTGATATTTGACTAAAGATTGGCAGCCATACCTCTTGGCTCTAAGAAGGCTTCCATTTTTCCTTGTCCTCACAGGTAAGTCACCTAGCCCACAGCATTGGACCTCTAGGAGACACTCTAGTAATTTCAAGTGAAGGTAAAAATGGAAAGACTTTGACATCCTTTATAAGATATTTTCTCTATAGACTCCAGAGATTTTTATTACTAAAAAAGTTGATATCATGGAACAAAAACTAGCTTTCTAAAAGCATTTTATATCTCAATTAATCATATAATTGATTCCAAATTATTCCATTTTTTGACCTTCATTACTGACTTTATGGAAGATGCAACTGTTTGTTTTTTCACCCAATTATCTAATTTAATTAAACCTAGTGTTAGAGTTCTACAATCTGGTTCTTAAGAAAATATAAAATAACTTATAGAAAAGGAGAACAAAGATACATTTAATTTCCTTTGTTCATACTGACCAATAGTCTTTAATCCTACATGGGCCATATGTACAGGGATAATTAATGTTTTGTATAGGCCTCAGGAAAGGTTTTTTTTTTCTCTTCTGAAGTCAAAGCTTATATATCTTTTAGCCTAATGGCATGAGGGAGAAATAGCATTGTAAATATGGGCCTAACCAATGTCTTGTTTTTGGTGTCAACATAATTTTGAGAGAAGTACCTAATGATTTTTGAAACTAATTTATAGTTTATTAGATCTATATGCTCAGAATTATAAACCCCAGGGGGATCAAGAGAAACTATACCAAAGAATTTTTAGACCTGGAGTGAGAAGGGGAAAGGACTTTAAAAATCAGCTACACCCACTCCCTGAAATTACATGTAAGAGACATAAACCTCTGCCATGATTGCAGGAATACTGTCACCAGCTATGAGCTTCGTCCTTCTAGTGTTTCTGTTTTCTCCTTGAGCCTTCTCTAAGTCTCAAAGCAATTTGATTAAACTGATGCCGATTGACATATAGAAGTTAAAATGACAGATGGAAAGCTTTCTGATGAGACAAGCAACTTCTGCTTTCTTCCTAGGCTTCTAGAAACCTTGAAGACCACAATATTACCAGGTTTACTCTAAATTAAGTCTAGGACACAGCACCATCCTTAGCCAGAAATACACCATTTCTTGCTTACCTGTGCTGCAAAGCAGCCTTCCAGAAATCTAGATGCAACTATCGAATAAAAGTGATATACTGAAATCCAAAGGGTTAAATCTGAATTTCTAATCATCTGCCTCATCAGCAGATCTCTGTTTAAACTCATTTCTCTTTGTTTGGCATGCCCTTCATGCTTTTCCCTATACCTATGATATCAAACTCATGGCTTCTGAAAAACAAAAAATCCCAGCCTTCTAACCCCAATAATATGTTCCTCCATTCCCAACATGCTTAACCCTTCTCTCAATGCCCCATTCAGAACCTGACCACCACCTTTCATTGTGCCTTCTGGAAAGTCTGATCAATAATTTAACAAATGTATCTTACCTCAACACCACTCCTCTTTTCTTTTGCCCCTTCTAACTTCTGGGTTCACTGAAACTTGTTTCTTTTCTCATATTGCTCCATTTCTGGCCAAACTATCCAATACTAGTTGCGTTTTTGCTCCTACTCCTAGTTGTCTGGTCATGGTAGGGCAGTCAGAATATTCTCTCTCTCTCTCTCTCTCTCCCTCTCTCCATATATATATATATATATTATATATATGTATAATATATATTGCATCATTTCTCTCATCTTTTCAGGTTCACAGCACCCAAATTTATTATCCATTCCAGATTGTGGGAGAAAATCAACAAACAAACTGATACTCCCTCAAATTCTTTACTCCTCCATTCCACTTCAGCAATATACAGAAATGGTTATATCCTTGATCTTGATATCAGCAACATGTCAAGAAACTAGGAATTTTCTTTAGTTGATCATATTCTTTTAAATATGATCTTTTATTTTCTTGCCTATTTATCTTCTCTCTATTTACATAGTCACTACCTTAGTTCAACCCCTTATTACTTTTCTCCTGAACTATTGTCATAATTCTTAAATTGAACTCCTTGCATCATTTCTCCCTATCTAATCCATTGCCCATTTTGTTGCCAAAATAAAATTCCTAATGCTGTAGTTAACGTTTTTTCTTCTTTAAAAAATTCTAGTGATGAGCACTTTTTTTGTGGTGGCAAAGAACTGGAAATTGAGAGGATGTCAATCAATTGAGGCATGATTCAACAAGTGGTGGTATATGATTGTAATGGAATACTATTTTGCTATATGAAATGATCATCAGGATGATTTCAGAAAAATCTGGAAAGACCTACATGAATTGATGCAAAGTGAAGTGAGCAGAACCAAAACTTTGTACACAGGAACAAATATATTGTATGTGATAACCTACTATGAATGGCTTCTCTATTCTGAGCAATGTGATGATCCAGCAATTCCAAAGGACTCTTGTTGAAAAATTCTATCCATCTCCAAAGAAAGAACTCATAGAGTCTGAATGCAGATTAAAGCATCCTATTTTCCACTTTATTTTCTTTGTATTTTTTATTTTGTTTTACATATGTCTTCTTCCACAATAAGACCAATATGGATATATGTTTTGCATGATCACACCTGTACAACCTAGCTCAAATTGTTTATCATCTCAGAGTGGGGAGGGAAAGAAGGAGGGAGGGAAGGAGACAACTAAAAACTCAAAATTTTAGAAAACAAATGTTAAAAATTGTTATTACATATCATTGGAAACAAATATATAAAAATAAAAATTCTAGTGGCTCTTTGTTATCTCTAAGATAAAATATTAACTCTTCCATTTGGTATTAAAATTCTTCCCAAATTGCATCCTCTCTTCCCAATCTTATTTTCTTCTGGGTTCTCTAAGGTCCAGTTATATGTACATACTTGCTATTCCTCATACATAACTTTGGATCTCCTTTCTTAATTTCTTCATCCTGGCTATTTATCATATCTGAATACTTTCCCTCCCAACCTCTAACTCTCAACCTCTGCCTTCTTTTAAGATTAAGACTCAGCTCAAATGTTATATTCTTTAGGAGGCTTTTCCTGATCCCTACAGCTGCATTAACTACTTTATAGCAACCTTCCATCTACTCTGTATCTTATTCAAGGTAGTCTAAAAGTCTTAGTGAGCAGTGTTAAGCTATTATAACTTATTAAATCAGCCTAAGACTAAATTAATCTATTAAAGCTTAACAATATACTAAAATTTTGGGGACACCTCATTTGCATGCTGACTTAAATTGGTTTTCTCCACCATAATTAGAATAAATGGTCCTTGAGGGCAGGGACTATTTTGGTTTTTTCTGTATTAGTGCTTAGTCTGACACCTCGTACAAAGTAAGTGCTTGATAAATATGTGCTGTTTAACCAATCTAGTTATAGACTGCATTGAAGGCTATAATTTTCACATTTAAAGTCTAGAAAACTTACAGTGTATTCTGTTCTGTCAGAACATATCTGGAATATTGTATTCAGGCCTAGATCTCTATTAAGTGGAACATCAATAAACTAGAAAACTTCCAAAAGAAGACAATCCAGATGGCAAAGGGTCTTAAGTTCATAACATATCAAGACCAGGTAGGTGTAAGAACTAGGAATGTTTAGTCTAGTTAAGGGAAGATCTAGGAAGGTCATGAGATCTGTCTTCAAATATCAAAAGGACTATCATATAGAATTGTGAGTTGATAGGTCACGAATAGGAATGATGGACACAAAATATGAAGAAATAAATTAGCACCTTGATGTAAGAAACATTTCATAACAATTAGAGTTGTCCCAGAATAGAAGGATATATTTTTGAAATGTTAGCAGGTTTATCTTTACTGGAGGCATTTTAGCAAAATCTAGATGATCCCTTGTTGGGTATGTCATAGAATGTAGTTTTGAGATACAGATTGGGCTCTGTGACTCTATGATAGAAAAACACATGATAGGTATTATTAAGACTTAATTCTGATATACTTAAAATCCTTACTCATATCTAATACCTATTTACTTTGTTTTTTAGAGCATTATTCTTATTAGGTTATTGTATTTGAATTTAAAGTTTTATTAGAGTCTCCTAATTCCATTATTGCTGAGAAAATGACCAAGAACTGAGGAAGAGAATATTTTAGGAAAGAAAATTATGAGAATGACTCTTGCCACTAGGTGATCTATGAGGTTTACTTAGCTCTAACCATTTCCTGAAAGGGCACTCTAGAGAGAAAATCACTCTTGTTAATGGTATCTAAATATAAGCTACCAAAATAGCTACTGTCCTATTGTTAATAAATAGGCTACAGACTTCTACCACTCTCAGTTTATTTAGAAAGGAAAGCATGGAAGGTCCTGTAGAGATGGCCAATGTGCTTTGGCCACCCCTAACCTTGTCTTATTAAATCATTGTAGCACATTCTTGCCTAACCTTGTGTCTAATAAAAAAAAAAAAAAAAACACCTAGGCAGCTGAATGAGAGTGTCTCCAGGCAATTTTATAGGCTTTGAAGGATGGTAGAGATTTGGGAAGGAAAATATTATTGCCTTCAGTAAATTTTTTTGAGGACTATGCTGTAGAGGAGACAAATGATATTGCCATAGTTTTCCTGGTAAACATGGTTATGGGTTTCTGGTCTTGGGTGGGCATTTCTTTCTTTATAGAATTGTTCTGAATATATTTTGGACCTTGATGTACATATATAACTACCTACATATATAATGCACATATATGTATATACAAAATATATACACAATATATATAAATAGATGCGTTTAAATATGTGTAGGTATGCATACATACATACACATATATTTTACATATATGTACTAGTATACAGTTACTGCAATTTAGCAAGGGATTTAAAGAGATGAATTTCTGCTGCTGAAATTAACATGTTACCTATAAAAATTCAAGTATCTGCAAAACTAAAATCTTCCAAAGAACTTTAGGGAATTTGTATCCATTTAGACAGATGATTTATGGGTAGATGGATGAAATAGTATCGTTTGGAAATGGCCAGGATGTATCTCATGTCCTGTTCTTGGCAAAATTGGGCAAAAAGTAATCTCTAAGACCCCTGAATCCTAGGGGTTTAATTTCAACTACTTCATAGGAAAAATTGGCTGGCATTAGGAATAAGAGAAATTGGTTAGCTAAATTTCTACCAAACAACTGTGGATAGGATTGGAAAATGATTATCATGATTACCAAATCATCCAAAGATGGACCTCTTCCACTTGAGTCTCCATCATAACAATCATTAAATTGAGTACTGAAATAAATTTAATTTAGAAAGACTTTCAAATTGCTTTATCAAAAATTAAGTCAAGATTATTATGAATAATAAAGCCAAGTCAATCACATCGCTTTTCTCTAAATAATATTATTTCATCTTTATCTTGTCTTATTTCTATTTAATATAGTTTTGATAATGCATAAGACAGAACAGTAGTTCATATTTATGTATAAACATACATACATAGGTGCATATACATATACATATATTATAACATATATGTACAATTAAAACTTTTTTACTTGTAGGAATGCATCAGAGTTTAGAGACCACTGCCTTGAGACATCAGGATCCTTTCATCAGGTTTCTTCATTTTTACCCTACTTCCTATTCCAGGAAAAGCAAAAAACAAAAATAGCATCCCTTTCCTGATTCTCCTGGGACTTTCAATTAAGGCTCTATCTTCTACTTTGTGCCATTTTGGAAAGCTATGTTCTCTGGTGGCTCACTCTTTAATCTCTACTTCTAGCTCGTCTTCATCCTGATTTAGTCTTCTTGATTTCTTTCCACTTGGTTATTTGGGTTCCATCTTATTTCTTTTTATATATTCCCTTTAGAATGCTAGTCAGTGTTTGATCAGACAGAGGTTAAGTTACTTTCACAGGTTCACACAACTAGTAAATATTTGAGACTGTGTTTGTATTTAGGTCTCCCTGATTTTGAGAGCAGCCCTTCTTCACCCAGTCACCTAGCTGTTTTTAAGGAGCTCCTTACATCTTTGATCAGTTTGGCATCTGGATGAAGGATAATTTGGAGAGGTTAGAGGAAAAGAGAAGCTGACTTGTGAACAGAGACTTGCTTATATTTGTGCTACTTGTTGAATGATATCCCTGCCCACGCCCCCAGTGGGGAGTGCTCCTTCCAGGGCTAATCTTGTAATACTTCATATTCTTGTGGACTTATTATTTGTAGTATATCTGAATACATGTTTTGTTTTAAAATTGTAAGGGCTTAGCTTTTAGAACTGAAATGGACCTTAGAGATCATCTAGTCTAACCCCTTGATTGTATAGAGATGAATAAATTGTGCTCTGGAAATGTTATTACACAGGTGATAAGTGTTAGAGATCAAGATTCAAACCCATACCTTTGAATGTTGTTCTTTTGTTATATTTCTAAAAGACAAATTTGTATTTCTCTTCCAAAAACTGGAAGAACAGTGTATTGTGCAAAGAACTAAGAGTAGAGAGCAGGAGTACAAATTATAAGACTCTGAGATCCAGAAAGAGACCTGGACCCAATGACCTTGCACATAAGTTTGCCTTCTCCAATTGCTCCAACTGCTCTTAATTCAGTGCATTCTCTCTGTTAATCATTTCTTATCTCTCCTATTTCATTTCTGTCTTGCTATATATGTATGCACTTACACACATACACACATATGCCTCATACAATAGATTTTAAGCACCTTGAGAGCATTGACTATCTTTTGCTTCTTTTTACATCCTCATTTCTTAGCACAATATCTGGCACTTATAAAAGGCGCTTAATAAAATAACATATAATAATAATTTTTTAATTATTTTGACATCCATTGTAAAATGGTTGAATTAAAGAAATATAATATTGTATAAAATTGTGGCAGTTTGCCAACATAAACTCTTAGTAGGTAGAAATATTAGCTACTTATTAAGAATAGAATATAATTAAACTTTGATGTAATTTAAAAGTGTATTTATGAGCATATATATAAAATAAATGAATAATGTCTTGAGAATTTGTGACATTCACCTTGTATTTTTGACTCTATGAACATTTGCTTCTGCCCTTTGGCAGTATGTCAGTGAAATATCACATGATTATAAACAGATTTCCTGAAACAATTATTTTAAATATGTATTTTGTATGAATAAGCTTATAATTTTTAATTCAAGGTATGTTTTTCTGTTATGATTATAAATCTTTTTTATAAATTTATTTATGTTTTAATTTAAAAAGGTTAAATGAACTAATGTCTAAAATATGATTTATTTTAAAATATTTTAACTATTTTTCCTTGTTTCCAAAGAAGCAAGAATCTTATGTCAAAATTATGAGTTATAGGTAACATTCTAGTGAAACACAAGAATAACATTTTGTTTTTAAAATATAATGAACAATTCATGAATTTTAAGTAAGGCAAATTATTACTTCAATATGAGTTATAATAATGTGCTTTATGTGATTTTTATTTTTACATATTAATATTTTATTTTATATGTTATAAGAGATTAAATGTTTCCTTTTTAAAAATCCTCATTTCTATCTAATGTGATTTCATTTATTTATAAGAAATGACAATTTTTTGCTTTTTATTGGTATATCAATACAAACCCATTTAAAAAACCATTTAATCTTTTCTCAGCCATCCTATGTCCCATTCTTTTTTATCCTCTCCTCTTTTCCTCCCTTATGGAGAGGCAGAGGGAAAATTATTTTTCCCTGGTCAATAGACATTCAATTTTTTTTTTTTGCTTTTTTGTTTTCGTCCAGTAGTTTTAGGTGTGTCCAATTCTTCGGGACCCATTTGCGATTTTTTTTTTTTTTTGGCAAAGATATTGGAGAGATTTGCTATTTCCTTCTCCAGCTTATTATTACAGATGACAAAACTGAGGCAAACAGGGCTAAGTGACTTGCCTGGCGTCATACAGCTAGTAACTGTCTGAGGGCTAATTTGAGCTATAGAGAATCAGTATTCTTGATTCTAAGCTTTGGCACTCTATTCACTGTACCATCTAGTTGCCCAATACATATCCTTGAAAACTCTAAATTCACATGATAGGTCTTTAATAAAAGGTGCTTGAATGAAAAAGAAGCAGAGGCTTTTAAGAAAAAAATATTTTCCCTTAAATTAATATGATTTATATATGATACAAATAATAATTTAATTAATATATGATTAAATTATTAATTTAATTAGTATATGTTTTATATTATAAATCCTATATTAATTAATATTTAATCATTTACACATAAACAATTAATTTTATGATCGATAAAAGTAATAAATCAAATAATAATATATGTAATATAATATAATAAATAAAATTAATAAATGATGAAACATTTAGAAATTGTCTATCATAGGCAGTCAGTGAATATGTATGTATCATAGTTAGTGTTGTGGTGAAGAATTCCAAATAAAGGATGATGAGGCTGAAGGTGAGAAACCCCAGAGAAGAAACAACTTTTATAAAAGAATCAGAAAGGAGTGTGTATGTGAGTTTATATGCATGAGTGTGTATATGAATGTGTGCATACACCCTCATATACTGACTCTTTCCTGATCCTCACAGCTATCCTTTCTGAAATATGGGAAAATAGATGGAGTGGACACTCTTGATGTGTACAGCCCATACTTAGAGGGACAGTGTTTGGGAAATAGGTAAGGTGTCCTCCATGTGGAAAAGTTGGCAAAAGAGCTTCTGATATATAGCTCTCATCCCATTTTTCCAACCCCACACTCCTAAAAAATTATTCTAACAATCAAATTATAGCACAACAAAGGTGCCTAGAATGTAAGAGAATTTGTGAGTCTTTCATGATTTAAATCTTGTCTCTCTATTCCCAGGGATCCTAGACCTGATAAGAGACGGGCCAACCTGTGATAATTTAACATCACCAAGATGTAGACACCTTGAATGAGTCTTTTAGCACATGTTTTCCAGAGTATTCTTCTACTGACCCAATTAGAGACCATTGGAAGATTAAGAGGAAAATTGAGGGAGAAAAACCACCACCATCACCACCACCACAACAAACCTATGAGGAGATATCAGCATGGAAGAAAAACATTTGTAGTGTTGGGAGAAGTTGAGGATCAGTCAGAATTTGATTCAGGCTTATGGTTCTTCTGCCTACAAGCTTTTCTTTAAGAGACCTCAACCTGATAAGTATGGATTATACCTTGTGAACTTCAGATTAGTTCTGACTAACTGACGTTACCTATTTGGAAGACCCAGAGATCCAGGCAGCTACAATTGTTTCTTTGGAGGCTTTTGAGATAAATTTTTCTGCTATGAATCATTGTTTTCTTACTTCATAGTCTAGTGGAGTGACTGTGTTAATGCAAAAGACACTATGGGTATCCCTTCCACATCATAGGGGTTAGAAGTGTGCCACTCCTGTGATCTGGAAAATCCATATAAAATTTTTTGACCTTCCCTTTGTACCAGAGAAAATGTCTGAATTTTTTCTTTCTGTTTTATGGGAAGGTTAGTGTAAAAGAAATTTTACATATTTATGGTATTAAAAGATTTGATATTATACAATTTACATATTTTATGAATTTCTAAACTTTTTCCATATCATCTGCTGACCTTTGCATATTGTCTGTAGCTTCCATAAAATGCCCCTGCTTTCCACCCCTCCCCCTGCAAATTCCCATTTTATTTCTTTTGCCATATTGAAGTTGAGATGGAGAAAGTCACAATGTGGAATACACCTGTATTCTGAAATGAAAAGTTAGAAATATTTGCTTTCCATGGTGTGTTAGAATTCTCTCTCAATTTTTGGGCCAGTGTGGCACAATAGAAAGATCTGAACTGGCTCCAGAGTCAGAGATCTTAAGTTCAAAATTCCACTTCTGTGTGACTTTAGGCAAGTCATTTATCTTTTCTTAACCAGAAAGTAGATGGTCTCTAAGATTCTTTCCAGATCTACGTTTCAAGAGACTGTCATCCATTCAATGCAATTTAGGTTTGCCTAACATAAGAATTATCTCCAAGTCATATATGGATGTATCCATGTATGGGTTTTGAGGAATGCATGAGAGTGTCAAATTCTGCAGAGCTGTCAAGGCTCTTCCAAATAAGATCATAGTATCATAGACTCATAACATTTAAAGTTGAAAGAGACCTTGGAGATCATCTAGTCCATTGTCCTCATTTTACAGATAAGAAAAATGAGGCTTAGACAGGTAGTGACTTGACCATGTTCTCACAGGGAGTAGTAACATCTGCTTTTATCTATTTGCCAGCTTGATTTGGATAGTTCTCAATCAAGGTGACCTAAAAAGCTATAGCAGCCATGCCTAAATCCATTGCTTAACATCAATGATCTTTTGATTTGAAAGCATAATGGGCAGGACCAATGCCAACAATTTATATGGGCATTTCAGCCCTTGCTGGCCAATCTCTCTTTATGCTTATGATTTAAGGGTTTTATGGTTCCTACGATGCTAGGGAAATAGGGACCTCTTAAGACCCAAGTTAGAAAATTTAAGTCTAGTTTCATAAGAGACTAAGGAATCCTGGGATATTTATAAAATGCTCATTTTATATTGTGTCTGAAGGAGAAATCACAAACTTGTTTAAGAATTTATTAGTAGTGATTTGGCAAGTTCACAGTTGATGGATTTCAAAGCACAGCAAGGGGGTGTACTGGGATTAAGGTGATTAACTTATTTATTTAATTATTTTTTAGCAGGATACCGTCCAAAAATTCCAAATAGATTAGAACCATAGGATGGATGGATGATCCCAAACAACACCAAAAGCTATTGGATTAGCAAATTGTCAAAGAAGACTCAATAAGCATGACTCCTTATTTCCTTGCCCTATATGCCAGTTTTCAGCCTTACTTCCCACATTTTCTAAGGCAATATAGTCTAATTGGGATATACTTAACCTTAATAAGAATGGCTGGAAAATATTTCCCAGGATATAGTGCTTAACTTTTAGTGGCGAAAATAAATATGGATGTAGAGTCACATTTCATTTCCTTTATCTCAATATTAGTGTTTGTTTTCCAATATTTTTCCTTCATTGCAAGCAGATAATATAATATGATAATTAATTAACATGGAAATCAGAAGAGGTGTCCCAGGCTTCACACTGTATTTTCAATATAATTGGTTGTTGGCCAGTACAACTGCATTTTGCTCTCAAGGGCAGGGTGTAGTGGTTTGGCTAGGGAATTGAGAAAGGGAAGATTTTGTGAGTTATAGGGGAAATGAAATTCTAAGGGAGAGGGCAAGAAGACAAGTGAATGACAGAATCTATTAGACTGGAAAGCTGATGCTTCTGCTAGACTAGCTTCAACTCATGCATGTACCTGGCTATGATATGGGCAATCAAGTTATTGCTAGGAAGGCAGGGAAAAGTCATTTAAATAAATTATTTTAATTCATTTTAATTTAATTTAATTATTAATAATTTAATAAATCAAAAAAGTCAAAAACTGGGAGAAAAAGTAACAATTTGAGGCTTTTAGTAAATGGAATGCCTGCACTGATGAGTTCTCATTACTTTTGCCTACTAAATTAAATGTAGGAGCATGGGTCAGCATTTCTGTTTCCTTCCTATTGCTCATTACTTTATAGGTAAAGACAAAAGGCCAATGAATTAGGATGCTTGCCAAAGCAGTTACACCAAGGGGGAAAGGAGAGATTTAAGAATTATGCATCAAAGGCAGCAGATTATATTTTATATAATTAGTTATAAATATGAAATCTGTGGAAAGGAATTATTGGGAGATTTAGCATGAGATTATTTAATCATAGATTCAAACAAAGACCAAACTATATTCCAATTGTGCCAAGAAATTTAAGTCTATTTTAAAAACATAGTTGTGTTTACATAGGAATAAACTGCCACTTATAGCTCAGTCTCTTGTCACTTGAGCCTTAAAATCATCTAGTTGAGTATAATAACCTCATCTGGAAAAAATGACTCCCTATTTTTGCAGATGGAAGTTCAATGTAGAGGTGACTTTTTTTTCTAATGGAGACCTGTAGTTTAATTAAGAAAGGGAATGGAGTCTTTCTATTTTGGAATTGGAGTACAGAATTTATACTTCTACCAGTAGTATCTCTGCTTACATATGTTTTGGAAATTCAGAGAGAAGATCTGGATGATATAACATCACAAGGACCCTCTGTATTCTCTCTCTGTACCTTTTAAGTTGACATTAGCTTTTACTTTGAACACAGAATTCTCCCTTTGAGGCTCACTTCTCTTGTTTTGGTCTCATACTCAGTCAGTTGTGGAAGTGCATGCCAGATGACATTGTGTATCTCATTCTCTCAGCAGCAGTGTGCCTTTGACTGATATCTGCTACCTCCTCTGGGGACAAGCCCAGGCTTTGGATTGTATTCCTTTGAAAGGACTGGCATGTCAACCTGATGCCACTTGAGAGGTTACTATCTCCTTTCAAGTTTATCAGACAACTGATACATGAAGGCAAATGCTTGTGAAATCAACATTCTTCTTTAAATCTACTTCTTAAATTCTTTGCATATGTACAGTGTTGCTCATGAGATTTGCTGTGGAATTTAAAGGATGCTCTGTGTGTTTGTTTGTATATCTCGCCTTAAATGCACAAACTAAGAGCCAAAGAAGAAAAATACCTTTGGCTGTTCTAAGTTATTGAATTTTCTTTTAATGACCTAGGAGTTGTTTAAATTTTTATCTAAATTCTTCTTTCCCCTCCCAGTCCTTTATTTAAACTTTCTTGCTTTTTGATGCATTTCTCTATGATTTAAAGAGAGCAGAGCATGGTTATAGGTAGTAGAAAACTAAGAAAAGAAGCAGGTGGGAAGACTGCCCATCTAGTGTTTCGAAGCTAAACATGGTAAATTGGTAGACTTGAACACATATGGATTATCCCTGTTTAGTACCCCCAGGGAAGCATGAAAAGAATACAAGAACCCTGCCAAGACCTTAGGAAAATTCCTCCCTGAACTCAGATTTATTGATCAGTATAACTCAGCGTATGTCAGTTGCAATCCCCAAAGCCACATATATCTCATTGCATGCACAATGAGAAGGCATAGCACAAAATAACAATGTCAGCATTTATTCAAGCCACTTTTCCAAATGTACCTGAAAAGGGTCAATTTTGAAAGTTCTTGGGATTTTCTTTTGTCTTTTATCTAATTTCTTATTTCCCAAAGCTCTCCTTTGATTTAAAAAATTAATCTTAAACTGCAAGGGCTCTGTCTTTTGGAAATGTGAGCGATATTTTATGATTTATGTTCTTTTTGACTCCTTGCATAAGTTTCCTCATCTATTAGGAAGAAATGCTGTTATACTTTGGTCAGGTTAGGGAATGTTTTTCTTTTTAACGCCTGCTGCTTCCATTGACCACCTCTGCTTCCTAAGATCATGCTTGCAAAATGGTTAAAACAATTGGTCCTTTTTAATCACTTTTTGTGAATTGGGTGGAAAGGATTTCAAGGGCAACTCATTTCTTTTCTCTGTCTCTCTCTGTCTCTCTGTCTCTCTGTCTCAATGGGAGCTATTATTTGGTTAGGCATAAACAAAACAGGTGGTCTGTCTCCCTCCTATAAAGTGTTAGATCTTTAATATGATCTTAATATGATCCAAAAAAATATAATGTTTTTTCCCTTTGTTGTTCCAATTGCCCTCTCTAGGGTGCTTTTAACATAGAATACTTGGTTTGAAGAAAAGAACAATCTTTTCTAATTATAAAAAACCACTGACAGTTTCTATAAAAACTGAAATTGGTCATAGATATAGGCCTTCTTTATTTAGACTCTCAGGGCTATGTTCGTGACCCTAACACCTCTGACCCAAGCTTTTACAACATAGTATTTCCCATACTCTATGACTTTTGACTTTTAGTAGGTCTGATTTGATTGCGACCTACATTGCCATTCAGGAAGGGATTCATGACAAGAATTACCTCATTTCATACTAGATCTGTTTTATAAATTAAGAAACCTTTAAATTTTTTCTTTTGCATATTTTTGAAGCAGCAATTACTAAGTTGCTTCTTATGGATTTTCCCCCACCTTCAAGAGGTCACATTCCTGAAAAAAGAACTTAGATCAATTTGTAGACAGCTTGACCCAAAGACTATGGAATCATTTGTAAGACACTAGCCTTATATAAATAGCTAGTTTGTGCCCCTTCTCCTAGTCATTATAGGCAAAGTCTGAGCTCATATCTCTTTCTTAACACACAATGAATTCATAAATTCAGAGATGCTGGATCCATTCTTCTGTTTCGTTTGCTTAAAAAGTAGGATCTTGCCCCCTGTGTTGGCTTTTGAAATTCATCTTTAAGAAGTGTTTATGTTTATACTTAGTTATTGAAATACTTAACAAATAAATACCCTATTTAAAGAGAGATTCAGTATTTGCTTTAGCTGAAAATAACCAGCTAAGGGTAATATTATTTCTATTTTATGATCTATGACAGTGGTTTTTGTCTTTCATTAAGAAATTTATGATGAAGGCTTTATGTAATGGAAGTACAGCAAGTATCTCTAAGAAACCCTCAGGCCATGGTGTGGATGGCTGACAAAATAATTTGTTTGAGAAATATAAAAGCTATTTGATTTTAAGTGATTTAAAGGAACTTCAAAAGCCATGGACTTTAAGTGCCTTAAAACTGTATGGGAAGGTAAAATGTGATCCTTTCATTTTTTATATTTTTACTTCCAGCAATCTATTTTATTTACCTCTCAATTATCTTCTTTTCCTTGCTGGATGACTGCATACATATTCTCCAATCTCAATGTTCCTTCTCCTTCCTCTGGGCATTTGCAAAGACTGTATTATGTCTGGAATGCTCTCTCTCCTCATCTTTTCTTCTTATAGTCTTTGTCTACCTTCAAGGCTCAGCTTGGGGTGTCACTGCCTTTCTAAAGCTATGTTCTACCCCTCTTCCATATCCCACTTAGGGCTCTGCTCGACTTTGAAACAGTTTGTATATCACTACTACTCTCTCTATATACATATATTATCCTAAAAAGAGGATACACAAGTTCCTTTAGGTCAGCAACTATGATTTTTTTTCATATCCCTAGCATGGTGCCTTGCTAAAAGTAGGTACTCAATAAATATTTATTGTTGAGTTATATTTATGAGAATCTGGAAGGCTATAAAATATATATTTCATATATTTCTGAAAACACTGGATGGCTATTCAAGAAATAGATTCCTACCCCCCATATTGGTTTATCCTAGTATTTTGTCCATCCTATTCTTGTAGAAGTTAGAGTAGGAGAATTTATCCATTGTGCTCATATGATGGAACATACTTAATAGCACTTATTTATTTATTTGTTTGTTTATTTATTTATTTGCTTATTTATTCATTTATTCATTCATTCATTTGTTTGTTTGTTTGTTTATTTGCTTGTTTGTTTGTTTGTTTGTTTGTTTTGCTCATTTATTTTTAGGCAATGGGGGTCAAGTGACTTGCCCAGGGTCATATAGCTGGGAAGTGTCTGAGGTCAGATTTGAACCTAGGACCTCCTGTCTCTAGGCCTGACTCTCAATCCACTGAGCTACATAGCTGCCCCCAATTATTTAATATTTTTAAAAACATGAAGTAAACCACCCACAATTCAAACTCACTTCTGTAGATACTGTCTTCTATGGAATTACTGATTTTACAGTATTAGAAACTTATTTCCTTATGTTGAAGGAGAAAGAACACAGGACTTTGCGTTGAAACATATGAGGTCAGATTCAGGCTCTCCTATTTACCATCTGTATGACCTTTGGCAAATCATTTCATCTATATAAGCCTAGTTTCTGAAATAGGTAGCTAAATAAATATTCATAGGTTGGTGGTATAATGGTCAAGAGGGGTTAGATGATTTCTAGGTTCTTGATGTAATGGTCCTTGGGCCAGTTATTCAAAATCCTTCAGATCTGGGAAAAGATTCAGGGAGACACTGACAAGGTAACAATAAAAGGATAAAACAGGGCTTATTATTTAACTGGGACAGTTAAGGGGAGTGGGATGATTTAACTGGGGCAAAACTAAATTCTTTCCACCAAGGTCCAACAGGTTTCTACACTGATCTCTACCTCAGTTTACCCAGCTAACTGTATTATGTCCTAACCAGAATCCCCCTCCCTTTGGTAGTATGAAAAGGAAAGGAAAGCTGAAAAGTACACAGATTCACTGGGTTTGTAAAGAAATTTCACAACTGATGTCTTCAAGGTCTGGCAGGAGTCCAGTAGAGTCTCAGCAATATAAAATCCAAAAGGAAGGGGAGTAAGGATTTGGCTACACCATCCACCTGTGTAGTTTAGCAAACTCAACTTCTTCCTGGCCAGTGAAAAGCTTGAAGGATAATCCTCTCAGACAGGGTTTCCAGAGAGAGCCAGTACCTCCAGAGAGAGTAAGTCCAGGAACTAACTGACACCAGAAAGCCACTGACCCCAGAATTCTGGCATCCTTTCTTTCTGCCTCTTCCTGCTACTTCCTGTTTTCCCTGATTTCACAACGTTTCCTCATTTTTAAATTTACAGGCTCAAACTATATGGTCTCTAAGGTCTCTTCCAGTTCTAGGTTCCTTCGTCCTCCTGAAATCCAGGGTTAATTACCAATAACTCTAGTATTAAATAATAGCAAAGTTCTGGGCTTCCATCCTTCCTTTGACTGCTATTAACCAGATATAGATCTTTATCACTTCATGCTTGGATAATTGCAATAGCCTGATCTCCATCTGACAGAGATTATCCTTAATATACTTTGCATGTATCTTGTATGTATGTAATTGTTTGCATGTTGTCTCCTTCGTTATATAGTTCCATGGGGTCAGAGACTGGCTTTGCCTCCTTTTGTATCTTTAGTGATTAGCACAAAACCTGGAAGAGAGTGAGAACTTTGTAGACACTTGTTAATCAATTAGCTAATTTTCATGGTTTAGTCGGGAAAAACACTACTTGAAAAGTATAAAGACCATAGTTTTACTTCCTCTCCTATTAGTAACTATGTGACCTTGGGGATAATGTTTGGAGAGCAAATTCTTTGTGCTTCATATTCTTTTTTAGTAAAATAGGGATAATATAATTTTTGCTGCTTCTCTTATGTACCAATTGTAACTGATAGATAATATGTAACAGACCAAAATTATATGTGATTATTATCTTTTCTGAATGAATGCTTTTTATGTTCTATATCTATATACATTTATATGTATATAGATATAATGAAATGTAATAGTTATTATATACAGGGAAGTAAAACAAGACAAATAAATGAACAATTAAACTGAAGGTTTCCTGGTGCTAGCTGAATATATCAATGGGGTCTTGGATGGAAAAGATAGGCACGAGTAAAAAAAAAGATGGGCTAAAAAATGACTTATGGTTAACATTCCACAGAATTTAGGATATAGGGCAGCTAAGTGGTGCCTGAAGTCAGGATAATTCATCTTTCTGAATTCAAATCTGACCTCAGATGCTTACTAGCTGTGACTGTTTCAGTTTCCTCATCTGTAAAATGAGCTGAAGAAGGAAATGGCAAAACTTTCCAATATCTTCACCAAGAAATCCCAAAATGGGATCATGAAGAATTGAACATGATTGAAATGACCAAACAAAAAGAAATTATGAAGTGATAGCCCTAAGATCTAGAGATTCTTGGCGCTTCTCATATTATTCATTTGTCATTTAGCATTGTGACATTTCTTGTATTTTTATCATATTGTTATTTACATTTTAATTGTTTGTATTTGTGCCTAATATTCTTACTAAATTATAAGTCCATAAGGTCATCAACCATGCTTGGCATTTCTTTCACACCCTGGGCCTATTCAAATGCTCAGCACATATTGCAAGCATTTAATGAACATTTGTAGGTTACTTTGGAGGAAATATTTACTGAATTAATAGTTAATTTTGGAGAAAACAAGATTTACCTGATTCTTCTCTGTTCAAGAGAATTTAATTAAGGAATAATTCCGGTCTAAGAGGAACTAGGAAAATGACATATCTTTTTCAGATATGCAGATGCAAAAAGTTTTGTCTTGGGCGGAAGGGGAACAAAGGGTGGACACATTTGGAAGCAAGGTTTTTAATTAAGAAATGTCCTAAATTTGATTCTGAATCCACTCTTTATAAGCATAATTATCTAATTATATATACCTTTGAACGTTTCATGACTGATCACACTGGTAGTGAAATAGTTTTGTGGTAATTGATATGGAAATGTTGTTATAGAACTGAGACTAAACTTGAGGAACAAAGTATCCAGATTGTTTTTAGAGCATGAGGAGGAAAACCTTGAAGATTTCTTGTTAATTTATGTGCTTCTCGGCACTGTGATCACAAAACCATAAGTAGTGAGAAACATTGATTCAACAAAACAATTAATAAGATTATTTGCCAAAATTTAAGGCTGGAGTTCCTGCAGACTCAATACAATTAGAGAAGAATCTGGAATTCTTATCTGCACCATAGATTGCATGCGTTATACATCACATAATTACAAATTTAGAGGTACAAAGGTTCTTAGAACTCATGTAGTCCAACCTGGTTATTCTACAAGTGAAGAAATTGAAACCCAATAAAGGTAAGTGATTTGTCTAAGCACAAAAGTACATAGTGGTACAAAGAGCTTGAAACCTTCTTCTACCTTTCTTAGCCATGAGACTAGTTATTGGAACCAAACTGCCTTTATTCATAAAGAATAGAATTAGAATGTTAATAATAATTGTTATTGGATGATATTTCCATCATTGATTTTTGGGTCAAAGATTACTTAAATATGTAGGTGTTGTGAAAGAAATGGACTAGCTCACAAGAATGTGCTTTGCCCTGACATATAGTCCAAAATGAATTTCTTGGTTTTTTTTCATATGTAGTTGAAAATAAACCAATTGTTTGCTCTATCTTCTTTAGTGGGTCTTGAGTCTATTATCTTGTATTTAGTATCTCTAGTGTCTAGTATATATTGTTCTCTATTGCATCTTGAATCGAGCAGTGTTACATTCAGTATATATTGTTTGGTTTATCTTATTTATCAAATGGGCTGGATTTCCTTTGAGAAAACATGCATTACTTTTAATGACCTCATCCTCTCTCAGAAATAAAAGTCTGTCTTTTTAACAACAATATTCTTCTGCTGATTCTGTCTTTGAATGCTAAAATCTCGGGAGAGTAAAAATTTGAGGTTCACCCTATGGGTGATGGAGAAACAAATGTTGGGAGTGAGGAAGCTGCACTATATTCACAACCAAGAGAATCACAGTAAAAGATCTTAATGAGAAATGCAAAACCAGAAAAAAGATGAACAAGGCATATGGTGAGAGTGAGGGAGTAGGGAATAGCCTACCTGTGCCATTGGTATTCGTGCAATTTCAAGATAACTAGAGGAAGGCCCCTAGTTGAAGAATTTAGTTAGAGCCACATAGCATGAGACAGTGTTGATGAAGGCATCTTTAGAATGAATATCTACATTGATATCATCACAGATACTTCAAAGTATAGCCAAGTTTATGCTCTAAGAAGTAATAATTAATTCTGTTTAACTGGGTTTAATAAACTACACTGCTTTTCTCCCATAAAACTAAAAATAAGTCCATGTCTTTTTACTATCCTGCTTTGTTCAGCAGAATAGATACTTTATCCATATGATCCTATGGTAACATGGTAACATGAAGTCCATCCTCAAAATATTTAGTAGAGTCAAAACCTTTGACAGAGTCTGCTATTTAACAAACTCCTCAATGCTTATCAGATAAATATAAATCACTCGAGGACAAGAAAATTGCTTCTCAGCAAACTGAGTAGCCAGCCACATCTTTTGACTAGAACTGTTACTAGTTTATAAGATAAACTGCTTTGAAATAACATATCAAGGCTGCTATGGAATTACCAACTGTTTAAGTTTATAGAATTAGAAAAAGGAAAATGTAAATTATTAGGGTAAATAGTAGCTTTTTATTTCATTTATTTGACAAATGATCTGGTGGAGGGAGGGAAGAAGGAAAGGAGATATTTTATAAGTACATTGTGCAAGAAGAGACATTGGAATAGAGAACAGTTCAGGGGAGATTGAGAGAGTATTTAATATAAAAAGGTTTGTATATAAAATGAATTTTTGGCCTTCTATGAACAAAGGGGTTAGCCTAGAGATTAAGCAAATGGAAATAAAAATCCTATAATCTTAGCTATCTAGACTGTTCTTGTGTTATCTCTAGGGGTCCTAGTTCTATTAGCATCTTGTCACTAAATTCATATTATTGTAATTATCCAAATCATGTAATTCTGATCCTGTTTTTGTTTGGCATACTCCAGGAAAAGGTGAGTTTGTGGGTCTGAGTTGTCTAGATTAGCGCTATCAGCACAGAATATTATTGTTCTATGTTAGAGAAATTCCCCAAGTGCCAGAAAACTTGGTTGAATTTTACAGGGTTGGGCATCACTCATATTGGAGAATTGTTCTATAATAATGCTGGGCAAGGGCAGAGGATAGTATTCAATAGCTGGCTATCCTTTATTCTCTCCATACATTCCTTAGGCCAAAAACTTTGTACCTGAATGATTCCATGCTAAGTTCTAACTTACTACATTATCCATATTCATTAACTAGTCAGTAAGTCTTCACTTCACTGTGGAGAGCTGAGATAAAAGTGTTGGACCAATATGTCCTGGGGTGGGGGTGGGAGTCTGCCTATTTTAACTATTTTTTTCTATTTCATTTATTTTCAATCTCTCCTTCTCTACTCATTCATTTCCTACCATCTACAAACATGCTCATGTCTCCTCTATCCTGAAAAATCCCTCACTTGATCCTCCCCTCTCCTCTAATTATAGTCTGATATCTCCTCTGCCCTTTATGGCTAAACTCATCAAACAGGCCACCTACAGTACATGCTCCCATTTTCTCTCCTCTCACTCTTCTTACCTCTTTAAAATTTGGCTTCCAACCTTATCAACCTTATCCACTGAAACAGCTCTATCTAGTAAACAACATACAGTAGGATTCTGGCTTTTAATCTACTCTGTTATCTGCTTCCTTTTAATGAGTGAGTTCATCCCATTCACATTAAGTGTTATGATTACTGTGTATTGCCCTTCATCGTATTATCCTCTTTGCATCCTGCTCTAGTCCCTTTCACTCTATTCCTCCTCACCAGTATTTTGCTTTTTGTCACCCCCCCTCCTTAGCATCTCCCTCCCTTCAATTACCCCCACTTTCCTTGCCTTGCTCCCCTTCTACTTCTCTGTAGGGTAAGATAGAATTCTATGACCCAATGAGTATACTCATTTTTCCCTCTGTGAGCTAGTTACAAAGAGAATTAAGGTTAAGCATTACCCATCATCACCACCCTTATCTTCTCCTCTCTGTACTGATTTTTCTCTCCTCTTTAGGTTATATAATTTACCCCATTCTTTCTCTCCTTTCCCTTTTCTCTCAGTGCAAAACTCTCTTTCAGCCCTTGGTTGATTTTTGCATGTCATTCATATGCATACATATCATGCCATACAAACATATCATTCCACATACTTATATTTACATATACATCGTAACATCATATATCATCATATACACCATATTATCATAATTGGTTTACTTTTCTACTCTCTGAGGAAATTCCTTCTATCTTCTCTACTACTGAGAGTAATTTTTGAGAATTATAGAAATCCTCTTTCCATGTAGACATATAGATATTTTTACCTTAATGAGTAATGAATTTTCTCTTTCTTATTTACCTTTCTCGGCTTCTCTTGTGTCTCGTATGTGGCCTTCAAAGTTTTTGTTTAGGTCTGGATCATTCCTCAGGAATGATTGGAAATCTTCTTTCTTATTGAATGATCATTTTTTCCCCTGAAAGAATATGTTCAGTTTTGTTGGATAGGTGACTCTGGGTTGTAAACTCAAATTTTTTGCCTTTTTGAATATCATATTCCATGCGTTTTGATCCTTTAATGTAGAAGCCCATAGGTCCTGAGTAATCCTGATTGTAGCTCCATGGTATTTGAATGCTTTCTTTCTGGCTGATTAAAGTACTTTTTCCTTGGCTTGGTGACTCTTGAATTTAGATATATTCCTGGAAGTTGTTAATTGAGAATTTCTTTCTGGAGATGATCTGTGAATTCTTTGAGTTTCAGTTTTATTTTCTTGTTCAAAGATCTCTGGGCAATGTAATAGGTATAGGCTTTAAAGGAATAAAGACAGATTTTTGCAGGTAGATTAGGGAAAGGCTTGGCTGGAAGTCATGGGCATTCTGTATAGAATGCAGGGGGTAGGGAAGAGAGAGCTAAGCAACAGACATTGCTGTTTGTGAGGGGTTTGGAGCAGATGTACAATCAACAGTCCCTATTTGACCTGGGATCTTGGAGAGTGGTGAAAATTGCAAAGGCTGAAGACATCATCCTGCAAGTCAACTCTGAGTAGGGAAGAGGACTGTGTTCTGGTGGACAGCCTGCAGACATCTCTCCCTACCTGGTTATTTTGGATCATTGGCTGTTGAGGAGTTGGTTCCTGGTATCCTGAAGACATCTCTGGGACAGTTGTGAGACTCCAAATCCAAGCCTTCGTCCTCAGGTCCTTAGCCAAGCTGTCAAACCTGCCAGAAGCCAGGTTGGCTAAGGAACTTACCCCTTTTGACTCTAGTCCTGGGCAGTTAGATATAGTTTCACCTCACCCCCTCTCCTATCCTCTCAAAAAACAATTAAACACTTTCCCTGTGTGTTTTCTTTGTATCTTGAAGTTTCCATAGTGTGTATTTATTATACTCTGAGGTTATCTCTTGTCTAGGAGAAACTGGGTGACAGTTAGGCGTAATTGCCACTTCTGTCAACAGTCTTTTCTTTAACAGTCAACCCATTCTTCCTAACTTAAGTCCCCATCTTTTTGTCATTCCTGTCTCCTATACACCCTTCTGAACCCACATATAATATTTAATTTATCTACCCTGGTTTTCCCCATAAGAGCAGTTATCTTTGATAACTTTTTGTAATAGGATATCCAAGGTTTTTTTCTTCATCATAGCTTTCAGGTAATCCAATAATTCTCAGATTGTCTCTCCTAGATCTATTTTCTAGGTCAGTCATTTTTTCCAATAAGATATTTCATTTTTTCCTCTGTTTTTTCATTCCTTTGATTCTGCTTTATTATTTATTGATTTCTCATGAAATCATTAGTTTCTAGATGTCCAATTCTGATTTTTAAGGCCTGGTTTTCCTCTTTAAGTTTTTGGTTCTCCTTTTACAATTGGCCCATTTCTTCTTGTATCACTTACATTTCTCTTCGCCATTTTTCCTCTACCTCTAATAATTGGTTTTTGAAGGTTTTTTTGGAACTCTTCCAGAATCTGTGTCCAATCCATATTTTTCTTTTGGACTTTGGTTGTGTTCCCTTTGTTTTCACTGACCCCTTCTGTGTCTGTACCTTGCTCTTTGTCTCCATAAAAGGTCTTTAGAGTAAGGTGCTTTTTTGATTGATTGCTCATTTGTCCTATCTAATTATAGGTAGACTCTGTTTTCTGGGAAGTTGGAGCACCCTCCTAAACTTCAGTCTTTTCTTGATATTATTTTTAGTTTATTTTCTGGGTTATTACTAGTTTACCTAATGGTCTGAGGTCTGAGAGCTCTGAGAATCCCCTCCCACTGCTGATTCAATTGACCCTTGAGATGCTGATATCTTAAAGATTTTCCTCAGGCTTGGTTGTAAGCTTTTAATCTCAGTCTGAACTTGGTCAGGTCAGGTGCTGATCAGATTCTAGCCCCAGGCTTAGGCTCACCTTTTTTGGTCTCAAGGTGTAATTGATTGCCTTGTACTGGAGCTGAACCCTTAATTTTGGGTAAAAAAGATCCCAAGGAGGCTCCCCCTGAGAACTGGGTGCTCACCCCAAACTGTGGATTATGGCCTCACCTCAACCCCAGATTGGGATTCCCAGCTTCTCTCTGGGCCCATGTGGAATTACCCCCTTTAGTTCAGATTGCCTTGGGCTGGGACTGTGGATTTCTGCACAGGTTTACAGTTTCAAGGGGTGTCAGTTGACTTGGACCTCTATTTGCCCGGAAGGATCTCAGGGTTTGACTTAACTTGAACTTAAATTTGGAACCTGTGAGAACAGATGTGTAGGGTGGTGGGGGTGTGGTTTTCTCATGGCTTGCTCTTCACTTACTGCTATGCCTCCTTCTAGCTCTGCTCCACTCTTACCTCAGTTCCCCATATAATCTCTGCCTACCTTTTAGGTTTTTCTTTTTTTGAAGGTTGTTTCCCTCTGTCTCTGTTGGTTCTTTCACTCCTATATTCATTTTGTGGTGATATTTTACTCTTGGTTGGAGAGGATTTTTGTGGTGAAATAGGGAGTTGTTGCCCTAGTTACTCCTCCCTCTTGGGTCTACCCCCAGAAGTCTCAAAATAGCTGTATCTAAAGGTACTAATGATTTCTTATCCACCAAATTCAGGGGTGTTTTCTAATTCATCATTCACCTTGATCTTTCTGCAGTCTAACATTTTTTTTTACCATTCTCTCTCCTCCTTGATATTTTCTTCTTTATAGGTTTTCAGGACACCATTCTGTCCTGGTTTGCCTATTACCTATCGGACTTCTTCTTTTCTCTCTCCTTTGCTCAATACTTTCCCAGATCATGCCCTTTACTTGTAGATATCTTCCAACGTTTTTGAACCCTCCTGTCTTCTCTTTTTATACTAATTCACTTAGTGAACTTATCAATTCCCATGGATTTAATTACTTTCTTCTCTATGCTAATGATTATTAAATCTACCTTTCCTACTGCAATCTCTCTGCTGTCCTCCAATCTTACATTTCTAACTGTGTCTCAGACATCTCGAACTAGATTTGTAATAAATATCTTAAATTTAATAAGTCCAAAACAGAACTCATTATCTTTCCTCCTAAACTCTGTCCTTTCTTAACTTCTTTACAACCATCAAGGACATCCTTCTCCTAATCCCTTAAGCTTTCAGACTAGGAATCATCCCGAATTTTTCATTATTTCTCAGCCCAACCCCTTCCCATATACAAGGGCCTGTTGATTTTAACTTTGCAATATCTCTTGAATATGCCCCCTTCCCACTTCTGATACTACCACTGGTATAGCGAAGGCTTTCATCACCTTAAGCTCAGATTATTGCAATAGCTTGCTAGTGAGTCTCCCAGCCTCAAGTCTCTCTTTACTCTAATCCATCCTTCATTCATCCACTAAAATGATTTTCCTAAAATACAGATCTAGTTTCACCCCACTACTCAGTAAATTCCAGTGGCTTCCTAGTGCCCCCAGGAACAAATAAAAATTATTTTTCTGACATTCAAAGCCCTTCATAACTTATCCCTCTCCTATATTTCTAATTTTCTTATAGTTTACTTCCAAAAAATTATTTTTTGATTCAAGACAAAGTCTTCCTAGCTTTTCTGCAAATCATATAATTTATTCTCTCTGGGTTTTTCTCATGCCCAGAATGCTTTCCTTCTCCTCCCTGAGCACTGATCTCCCTACATCCATTAGGTCCCAACTAAAATTCTACCTTTTACAGGAAGCATTTCCCAACCACTCTTAATTTCAGTGTATTCCTTTGTTATTTATTTCCTATTTATCATATATATGTATACATATATATTTTGCAATGAGATCATAACTGTAACCAGAAATGATAAAAAAATCTTTATTCTCATTATGATTAAATAGAGCATTTATTATAGCTTGTTGCATGCTTGGTATTGTCCTAATGACTGTTGTTATAAGTAAGAGCAAGCAGGACGGTGGCTGTCCCAGAGGAGTTTACATTTTAATGTAGGAAGACATAAACAAATAATAGAAGATTTTGCAGGAAAAGCACCATATCAACAAAATATATAAAATTTTTGTGGCTCTTAGTATATGAGTGGGCAATCTAGTGATGAAGAATTAGATCCTTATGAATAATAAAATAGGATATCACCAGGGCAGTTCCCAAAGAGAAACCAATTCCTCTTGCTGCTTCTATTGGTAAGCTTCCTTTGTCAACATCAAGGATATTAGTGGTTTCTCTTCCAAAGGCAACTTGTTGGATTCATATATTTTGTTCTCTTTTCTAGTTGCAGCTAACTGAACTCTGTGTCTTTTGGGTTTCTAGGATTCCCTAAAAGGAATCTCTAATCTGACTCAGCATATCCTGAGATTTCCCCAGTTTGTTCTCTACCTTATTCTCTTTGACCTTCTCCAAAATCTATATTCCTCTAAAAGCTCCCTGTTTCTCCAAAAATCTGCCCTGTCCCAACTCCCTTTCATCACTTCTATACCAGCCAAACTAGCATATTTATATTATGCTACTCTCCAAGTTATGATCCCTCATTAACCCAAAGTGATTAGAGAAAATGTGTTTCCTCCTTCTTGTATGATCACTGAGTGAGTGGTCTTTGGAAAACTTTGACTTTTTCCACTACTGGGACAAAAAAGAATAATACATATTTCTTGACTCTATCTTATATATATAGAACATTAAATGTAGCGTGATGTCTGTGGAATACTTTGAAATTATTGGAGGAAAGTATAGAAATGCAAAGTGATTTATTTGATTGCCTCAATTTATCAATCTGTATAATGAATATTATAGGGGCATCTGAGTGGTATAAATTGAGATGTTTCCTTAAAATCATATTGTTTTTGATTCTTAACTGGAGCTTAAAAAAAACTTCAGTGTTTTTCCTTTTTAGCATTATGCCTTCTATTTCTTTGTCTATTTCCAAGTATTTCAGGAACTTTTATAAATACAATATATGGTAAATAGATGAATTATTGAAGAGGGGCATGTTGTACTGAACAGACCATTTAAATTGGAGTTAGAAGACTTGGGTCCAATCCAATCTTTAACATGTATTGGCTATGCGATCATGAAAAAATCATTTCAACCAAAGCCTCAGACTCCTTATCTGGAAAATGGTGATAATGATACTTGTACTGCCTAGCCTGCAGGCCAATTGTGAGTAAAGTACTCTACAAATCTCAAAGCATTATAGAAACATGAAATATAGGTATTCCTTCCACATAGCAACTTTTTCCATTGTGGTTTCAATATATCATGAGTTGGCAAAAGTAACTAAATAAAAATTTTTGGAGAGTTTTGCAGAAACCACAGATAACACAGAAAATGTTTTAGAAGGTCAGAAGTGCATAATATACTTATATAGTGATGTATAATATCAACATATTTTACCATATTTTTACCATATTTACCATAAATAAACACAATTACTTTTTTAATGCTAAAATAAGTAAAAAAGTCAAAGTTTGTGTAAAGAACATGAAAGCTAGCAGACATCATGCAAATGTTAGAAACATAGAGAAATCTTAAAAAGTTTAGCAACTAGTAAATGCATATAACGTATTGTAAACACTCCATGAAAGAAAAAGGAACAATTTAGACTTCTTCTCTGGTTTGAAGAGAGGACCAAAAAATTTTATGTGGATTTTCCAGCTTGCTGGGTACTGTGCTCCTAACCCCCAATATGTAGAAAGGATACCCATATTAGAGTGAAATTCCTATAACATTTGAGCTTAGACAAAGAAGAGAGTGATGATCATGCATAACATAGATGCAGTAAAAAGTCAAAGCTACTTTATAAGTAGCAAAGGATATCGTCATTTATATTCAGTTTCATTCGATAAGCAAGGTGTTTAAGGACGATTTACTCATTGTCTTACATCAGAAATGATATAGATAGCTTGTCAAAAGTGAAGATTTATAAAATGGATAATAAAACCACTTTAGGAAATAGATGCCAGTGATTTTTCACTTCTCCCATCCCCCAAAGTGAAGGCGAGTGGGGAATAGGAAGAGCTTTAGATATAATGGATATGTGATTTACATGAAAGATAAGAAATGATTTACTTAGTGGGGAATAATATTCCATCATCGTAAAAAAAATAAAAGAATTTCAGCTTTCAGGGACCGATTTACCTGCTGTGCTTTCCATGACATGTTTGAAACTTCCATAGGGAGAAGATTCAGTTATTTTTAAGGAAGCAGAGGCATGAAAGGATTTAATGATTGCCTCCCTTATGTTTAGTTAAATGACCAACTAATTCTAATAAGATCAATTGGCCAATACTCTCCTAGGCAAGACACATTCTCCTTTAGGATGTTTATTCCTAATTTGATGAGGTCTATTTCAAGAAATACTTGGTGAAAAATCCAGCAGTTTGATCAAATTCATTTGAGTGTGGAGATCTCTTCTGTGCACAGCAGAGATAGCCAAGAGACAGAAATGGTTGGAGTCTAGATTGAGGAAGTGGGAGGCCAAGATATTCAGAGGAGGCAGGAGTTGAGTTAGGGAATACAACTTGAGACAACTTATTGGATCTCACAGAGAAGATTAATTTCAAGATATATGGATAGTAGCAAAAAGGATCATGGTAGGATAGAGTCAGCTTCAAAGGAGAAGGGGTGGCTGCTAAGCTGTGATTGCAAATGGAGGTTCAGAAAATGGCAGGGTGTAGCAAGGGTATTAATTCTTCCAATTTTGAGAATTATAATTAATATACAATATCTCAAAATATTATATCTAATAAGGTTTGTTAAAATTAACTTGAAGCAAAAAAGAAACTAAACGGCTAGAGTCAAGACAGAGCTCACCCAAGCTGCCACATGGGAGAGAGAGGGAGAGAGAGAGAGAGAGAGAGAGAGAGAGAGAGAGAGAGGAGTTTATAGAACTATATAAACAATAGCATAAAGACATACATAAAGGAAAAGGGGAAAGGAATTTTGGGACAAGGAAAGAATTCTGGGAGATGAAGCCCAAGGTACAAAAATTCTCTAATCATACACCTCTGATGGAGGTATTAGGGGCATAAAAGAAACAGTCATATTTGAAAAGATACTTGGTTTCGGTGAGCCTGAAAAGATAGAAATAATTTGAAAGAGTTCTAGGATGAAGAGATCTTGTTAACAACAGAGATGAATTAGAGAACAAAGGAAGACAGAAACTGGGCAAGGTTAGTACTGAATTGGATAGGGAGGAAAGTTTGAGAGAGGTAGAAAAGAAAAAGATTTCAAAATCCTAAAAGANCAGTGTTTTATATATATATATATATATATATATATATATATATATATATATATATATATATATATGCACCATGGCTTGGGAATTGCAGAAAAGAAGGGACACTCCCCAGACATTATCACCTAATGTTAAGTCCAATTTGCTTTATCCTAGATTAAGCTTTGCTCAATTTCTCTTTTCTAAATGATTCTGTGCAGTAAGAAATTCTCATTTTTATTTGCCTTTATTGAATAAAAGGAGTTTAAAGACAAATTAGTCAATTTAATAATAGTAGGCATTATATAGAAGACTATCAAAAGTGAAGATTGATGGATATTGTGTAGTTTTCACCTTTGATGAGCTGGATGTACTTGGAACAGTTACACATAGATGCATAGTTGCCAAATCGTTATTAAAAAGAAGAGAAATAGACCAAGGGGATGAGATAAGAAATATTTAGCTGGAGCAAATGAACTGAGATATTCCATAAATAATACCAGAACTGTAACTTTAAGACACTGTCCATCTGCTCCATTAAATACTTAGGCAATAACTCATATGGAGTTGATACGGTTTCTGGCTAGGCAGAATCCTGGAGTTAAACAATTTAACAACAACAACAAATAATCATTCCCACCACTGTCTTTGGCTTTTTGACACCTGTGGTTAGGTATCCTAATGGAACATCTCACTGAACCTCCGAAGATGCCTGAAAATGTTAACAGAAGTACTGTCATGAATAAATAAATGACTGGCAAATGAATAAAGACCTCTTCTACCTGGAAGAAAGTAAAGGTTAAATCAAGCATGTCAGTGAGAAATTGAAAAGGCAGGCCTTTACGTAGATCAATTTTATTTTAGAACTAGGTTATTGCTTTCTGAAATTAAAGTGTTAAAAATTCCACCTACTATTAAAATAAAGATAAGGTTCCCCAGGAAAAAAATCACCTATACACATGCATAATGTGGTGTGTGTGTGTGTGTGTGTGTGTGTGATAAAATGAGTTAACAAAAGATATACATAGCATAGTGTTAGGGAAATAGCATTTTATTTGTAGTCAGAAGACCATAAGTCCTGGGTGTGAATCTCAGCTTCTTAGTATGAAAATTTTAGAGCTAGAAGGAACTTGATTTCACATAGATAAAATAAGAATCAGAGGCAGTACTTGAACATAGGTTATCTGACTTAGAGGCAGGCCTTTTCCCACAGGTTGTGCTGTCTTCCGGTTAACTATATATATAATTTCCCTTCAGTTTTTTCATATGTAAAATTAGGCAACTGGATTAGGTGATCTAAATTTTCTCACCCTGCTTCACTTCTAGAACTAATGAATATACATACTCCACAAAATATACTTTACTTTTATTGGATTGTCTAGACGTGAAATTGAATTTATTGAAATATTATTGAAAATATTATTGGCAAAGAACCAATATTAAAAAAGTAATAATAATAGTCACTGTTACTGAGAAGAGGAAATCTAGCACTGCCAGAGCAGATTTAACTTCTGGTGCTGGTTATGATTCTTGGAATTTTGAGGTTCAGGACTTAGAGAATTAGGTTGCACGATGTGTTGGGGAAAAAGGGGAGTTTCTAGGTGGCGCTTAAATCACCCAAAATGGGGTGTTATGGTTGGGTAGGTTGAGAAAGTTTGGGGCTCTGGCAGTGTTGGTGGGAAGGGAGGATTCTCTTCCTAGTTGCACCTCTTCACAAAACTTTTAATTATTTCAAAGATTTTTTTTCTTTATAAGTTGCTTTCATATTTAAATTATTCTCTTGATTCTGTTCACTTCATTATTTAGCATATAATGCTATCTAGGATTTTCTGAAATTTTTGTTCATCACATTTTTGCGCAACAATATACTATTTATATACCACAATATGTTCACTGTTTCTTAAATGTTTGATGCAAGATGATACCTGTTTAGATTTTTTTCTTTGCTTTTATGTTTTCCTCTTTTGCTACCTCCTTTAGAATCAGGAAGGTTTTTATTTTTTGCCTGTGATTGTTCCCTTTTCAGTATCATACTCATTAATAATATTTCTCTTCCTATCCATTCTCAGTTTGTTTCTCTTTGTAGTTTGAGGCATTTTTTTCTTTTTCTTTATTTTTTAAACCCTTATCTTCCATCTTGGAATCAAAACTATGTATTGGTTCCAAGGCAAAAGAGTGGTAAAGGCTGGGACATGGGGGTTAAGTGACTTGCCCAGTTACACAGATAGAAAGTACCTGAGGCCATATTTGAACCCAAGATCTCACGTCTCTGGGCCTGACTCTCAATCCACCGAGCCACCTAGCTGCCTCCAGCTTGAGGCATTTTTGGAAAAAAAATAATAATTTGTATACATATTTGGCAGGTTAGAAGTCAATTATCTTTTGCCATTTCAGATAAGAGTGAATTTCATCTGATACCCATTCACTTTTTCATCCTTTCTTCAGTGTTTTATACTCTTCTACAATAATATAAACGGCTAATCTCATCCTATTCTTTCACTTTTCTATACTAGTGTATTTTTCCTTTTACCTTTCCATTTCTTTCTTCTCTTCACTTCTTCAGAATGGAGTTAATCCCATCTAAGACCTCTGTTTTATAAAATATAACTTCTTCAATATTCTTTACAGATATAAAGGTTCTACAGGGAAGCTTATTTCTTCTAACCTCTTTACAATATCATAATATGGGTTTTTCTCATTGCCTAAAAAATTAGCTTTCTAGTTTTTCTGAACTCTGCATTTCAAAATTCCTATTCAACTCTAGTCTTTTCATCAGAAATGCTTCAAATGCTCTTCTGCCTTAGGCCTGTATTTTGACAATAAGATAGTGAGCATCACAGAATAGGTTAATTTGGGATTTAAATTTATATTTCTTTATCCAAGATTTCCTCTCAGTTTTTTGGTAGAAGCTGGAGAACCCTGTGTAATCTTGACTTGTGGACTTTTGATACTTGAACTCTCTTATCATGCTTAAAACATTTTTTTTCTTTATGGGAGCGCTGAATTTTGTAGATAATATCTATCTTTCCTTTGCTTGTAATAGGAAATTACAGATTGTAATAGATCTGCAAATTTTCATTTACAAGTCGATTTATAGTTTTTTTGACATATATTGTCTAGATTTTTAAATGAGTTCCTTTCCTCAACAGTTAAACTAGATGTCCTTTAATGTCTAATCTAGTGAATGTGTACTCATGCTCCTTCAGTGGAGAGAGAATATAGCTTCTTGAAGAAGGATGCACTATTGTTCTTGTCTTTATAGTCAGACTACCCATCACAGTATCTGTCTTATGGTAACGTCTTAATAAATGCTTGCTGTATTAAATGAGCATAATGGTGAGATAACACATATAAACTGACATATAAGCTACTATTATTATTTTCCACTGAAGCTGGCTCTTACTCATTATTAAGATGTTGTGCCCCTGAGTCAATCTAATACTAGAACACAGATGTCAAACATGTGCCCCACAGGTGGCTCAGAGTCCACAATGTTCCAAAGTGTGTTCAGAACCAGATTTACATGTAAACAGAAAATACTTAAAATAAAAATACAACAAATCATAAATAATGTTAATATATGATATGGTTTTGTAAGTCAATATGTGTCTTCAGGGGTCCACTTGTATAGTTTAGGGGCACTAATTTCTTTTTGAGTTTGATACCACTAGACTGCTGAACCTCATAAATTAAAATTTCTAAAAGGTGTTGAAATTGTCTATATTTCCAACATTTCATCTGCCATCATTGGAGAATGCCAAAGTTAAGGCTTAATCATGCATATGTGAATTATATCATTTGTGGATTATCTATGAAATCGTACATCTGTGTAGGCTCCTTAATTGCTCCCCACTACCAATTCATATATGACTATTGGATGAAACCAGGAAAATGTTAGGACTGAACATGGAGCAGAGAAGGATTCATGTCAAGAAATATAACTGAATGATTTTCTGTTGGAATGTGAATGTGAAAAATGACTTTGGAGTTATTCATTATTTTATTTCATATTTACATTTTGACTTGTGATTCCTCTAGCGTGAAAAAACTGAGAAGTTCTTGTGAATTAGATTAAAATTTGTTCTTAATCTTTTGATATCATTTATCCCCCACATCTAATTTATTTATGTTCTGCATATATTTATATGTATACTTATTATCTTTCCTATTGGAATATAAGCTTTTTATGAGTAAAGATTGTTTCATGACTTATACTGATAACCCCAGGGCCTAGCAGAATCCTTGGCATGTAATAATAATAGGCACGTAATGAATAATTGTATATTAATTGGTTTCTAGATAATTTTGTGAGAGTTTATGCCTTGTTGCTAAAGGATCAGGACATAATGTTAATTGTACCTACTAACCATCTCTCATAATCATGAATTGGGATGCAAAATAGCACTCATTTCACTTGAGTTTAAGACCAACTGTATGTTTAATTTTTTAACTTCCTGGGATTTTTTCTTCCTTTCATATAATAAATTTCTTTCTTTCTTTTAAAAATCCTTACTTTTTGTCTTAAAATTGATAAGGCAGAAGAATGGTAAGAGTAAGAAAACTGGAGTTAAATGACTTCAGCTAGGAAGTGTCTGAGGCCAGATTTGAACATGGGTCCTCTTGACACCAGGCCAGGCACTCTATCCACTGTGCCACCTAGCTGCTCCTCATATAATAAATTTCTTATGCATGGATGCACTTAATAGAGATGGAGAACTTCTTGAAGTATTGCAGAGGATCTTCTGAGCTCCATCATTTGTTGGGTACCGGTTGGATATCTCTGAAGAAAATGATGATTTTGAAAATTGTTGTGTGCAGATGCAAAGCATGGAATCCCTGCAAAGGTACAGGGAGAGCCTCACCCAGAATTCCAGGGGACCCCCCTGGAGAACTTTGGGTGAGGGGCATTTGAGAAGGGTTGAAGACAGTTAATTTGTGGGATTGGATGTGAGCAGATACTATGCTTGTTTCTCCTGACTTGGGGTTTCTCCTGAGAAACCATTGTAGAGTAAGCCAGTAGTTTCTACTCATAGAGTTAGCCTATTTGTCATTTCTATTCTTCATTAATATAGTTACATAATTATTTAGTAATTAGAGAGTAAGATATTTATCTATAGCAATAGAGCCAGTTTTAGTTAAGTGCTTCATCTACTCCAGTGAGGAGGAGGAAGGGGGCATCAATTTAACAGTTTAGGGGCACCTTTCATATATCCTAAACCCTTCCTGGATTTATATAAATTTCCTTGTTAATTCCTAATATAACTTTTTACCTTCAAAGCTGTGCCTGATAATCATTTGGAAGATACTTACAATTCAGTCTGAACTTCTTGATTGAATCCTGTTGGCTGCCAGTTTAAGATCTCCTCTGTCCTCAACAGTTAGATAAATAATTTCTATATATCTCCTCTAACTGACCTGAGAGGAATATAAATTTAAGAAAGGAACATTATTGGGGTTTCAGCCATAAAAGAAACTTACCAGAAGAATCCTATTGCTGTCTTCATTACCAACTGAAGAAGAAGCATTTAGAGGGGGAGGGGTTTGAGAGCCAGGAGTGTTTTACCCCCTCTTTTCCTCACTGTAGTCTGTCAATCTAGGGCTCTTGACTTAAAGCTATATTTTTGCCCTGAAACATTTATCTGCTTCTCCAAACTATCTGTTATTATAATCATAACAAAATGCATAGTTTACCTGCTTGAGTGATATTCTAAGAATAGTCCCTCCTTGGAAACCTTTTCTTTCTGCACTTTCATGTTTGATGAGGATGGAGTTGGTAGTAATTTGATTATTCCATTATATCTCATTGGTTACAAAATGCCCTGGAGATCTCTTGCTTTCCCCAATTTTGTGGAAGGAAGCAGTGAATCTGGGTAGGAGATGGAAAAGAGGTGAAATTGCATTTTCATTTCATACTTCAAACATTCCTTTTACTTTTTAAAAATGATCAAGACTATAGTTGGTGCTTTGGATCTTTTGTAATAGACAAATCAGTCTCCTTTGAAGAAACCCCCAACAACCTACCTAGAATCTAGTTCTAAGAGACAATGTTTATATTGAAGAAGTCCACTATATTTTGGAGATCAAATGATTTCTTTTTATGGCAGTTAGTGAGTAAGATGATGGCTTATATCTTTATAGGAAGGAAGCAAAGGAAGGCAACAAGCACTTACCAATGAACTAATATATGTCAGTCACTGTATTAAGGACTAACATCCTATAGGTCCATATTGGAGAACCAGTGACACATGTATCAGAGGGGACTGCTCCCCTTCTCCTCTTCACTTGTGCTTGAGTACATTTCTTACTTTACCAGCCCTTCTGCCCAGCAATCCAATGGGAGCACTCCCTCCTTCCTCTGTCTGGAGTAAGATGGGGGGGTTCACATGCCCTTTGAGGGTTGCAGTTTGGGCACTCAGGCTCTAAAAGGTTCTCCATCACTGCTTTAGGTCAATCAATTAATAAACATTTATTAGTTATCTACAACATACTATGTGCTAAATACTGAAGATACAAAAAGAGGCAAAAGATAATCCCTACCCTATAGGAGTTTATAATCTAATAGGGGAGTCAACATGCAAATTAGTATATACAAAGTAAGCTATTGTGGTGTAATATACCAAAATACTAAACATCATATTCATGAATACTTTATTAATAACAAACTAACAAAAGAGACTAACTAAAAGGTACTAATCAACTCACTCCCAGGAACAAAAGAGAGAGATGGAGGAGTTACAGCCAACTATAAAACAATAACGTGACCAAGCAAATGTGGAGGTGCAGGAGAGATAAAAGGGAATTTGGGGGAAAACTAAGGACTTATGGGTGATGAAGTCCAAGGTTCAAAATCTCCATTTATACACTATACACAGGAAAAAATATATAATAATTAACCAAGGGAAGGTACTAGAATTAAGAGGGGTTGGGGGGAGCTTCTTGTAGAAGGTAAGATTTTAGTTTATGACATGAAGAAACTCAGGAAAGTCAGTAAATATTACCTTTTATAAAACTAAAAAAGAATGTCCTCCCACAGATGTCTAGAGTTCTCTAAGGGAGAGGTAAAGTACCTACTTTTAAGGCTACTTTTTATCCTGTTAGGTTCAGTAGAAGAATTTTTATATTTCACAATGGGAGAATATAGCCTTTCAGAAGTGTCTTAGAGAGGTGTTAGGTATATGGAGTGTTAGGGTATGACTTACTCCAAACCTGGTAAGATTCAAGAAGATGTTAAATAAGAAGCATTGAAAGAAATCTTTATTATTTCTCAATATTGTTTGAACCTAATTTCATGTGGCTGGAAAGTTGGCTTACCCAAGGCTTTTTGAATAGTGGCTGCCCTCAGAGATTTTCATGGAAGTCAGAGGTATGCATAGAATGCTTAGATCCCACCCAGATCTTGTTTTGGGTCTACCTCAAGCTCCTATTTTTTAATTCTTCAAATTAGATTGAATGTTTAGATTTATATCTTACTATATATCTTAAATTGCTCCAGCCAATCAGACAAAGGTCCCTATATCTTTGTTTGAACTCAATAAAATATAACTTCACAAGACTTGAGAGGGAGCCACCCCTTATACCCCTCCCTTGTTCCCCTTCCTATCTCCCCTCACACCACCACCAGCTCTTTCCTTTGCCAAATTACCCAATGAAATTCTTTCTAAAACTTTTCCAGGTTTAGAATTTGTTCTTTAAGCCTAGAAGGAACACACCCATTCTGCCAGAGAATAAAACTTGACTTTGTTGAGATCACTTATTCCTGAAGGAGATGATCAGATCTTATCTTTTGAGAAAATAACTGAGGATTCTCAATCCTAAGGGAGTGCTAGTCAAGCCAGTTTCAATTTGGTGGCTTTAATTAAAGCTTTAGGCTCTCTGATTCTAGCCACAGTCTATCTAGAGCTTCTGAAACTGGTTGTTGTATTCTTCAAAAGCTGCATTTCTGCATATTCTGATTTCTGACAAGGTCATGAAGAGGACACATTTCAGAGAATTCCAAGGAGATTATACTTGAATTTACAAAAAACTGAAGAGCAATTGATAAAGGCTTAACTGCATTAATATTAAGAACTTGATGCCATAGAAGCCTGTGGTAAGCAAAGCTCCAGGTACTGAAGCTTATTTTTTTTCACATGACTTCTTTTCCTTGGAAAAGCTCCAAATCTTCTTATGGAGATTAAAAAGTAATAAAGAAAAGTTAAAAATCACAGAGCTCCCAAATCACACTTTCATGGACCATATATCGCATCAAGCACTACAGCTGGTAGAAATAAGAATTTTCAAAGTCAGGAAACTTCTCCCAGCTTCCTAGTATCATAGAATTTTTGAAAAGGGTTCCCCTAATTATATCCTAATCTGATGCCTTCTGCTGGTTTGGGCTTTAGTCTGAGTCCTTCATGGCTAAATCAGTGGACCAAAAATTCCGGCAGATTCTACCAGGCATAAAAGTCACCATGTATGGGAAAGGTGATGGGTTTTCTGTGTATTGTGTATGAACCTGCCAAGCTCAGTTTGAAGAGATAACCAGAAAGAGATTACCAGAAAGAAGGATGAATGATTTTTGGGCCCAACAACTAGGGAAAATTCCCTATTAAGGTATGCTACACTATGGTGTGATAAAAAATTCAAGAAGAGGAAGTGACTTTGCCTTCAAATAGTTTGCATTCTAGTTGGAAGAATCACATATTTTGATATTTCACTACTTCTATGAATTTGCATTATCATTAATAGCATGTATTCTCTGCTATGATATAGACTGTGCCTGTTTGTAATGTGAGATTTGTGTCTACATTCTCCTGTAAAGTCCTGACAGGAAGTTCTACATGCAAGCTTTTTCTCTTGCCACATCTATTTGTAAAAACCTTTGTAGCCTGATTTCTTCCTTTCTTTCCATTCTTCTTACACCTTTCTCCTTTTCATGTACCTCAACCAATTTAGTGACTCTGGCATCCCTGAAGTTCTTCACACAAGACATTCCATATTTTGACTATACTTTTTTTCACTGGAATTCTCCATAGCTGAAACTTTCATTCTTCACCTTGGCCTCCTAGTTTCCCTCAAATTTCATCTAAAATATTATCCTTTGCAAGAAACATTTTGAATTCCCTTAATGTTAATGCCTTCCTTCTGACATTATCTCTAATTTATCTTGTATATAACTTGTTTGAAAAATAATCTTCATTCTCCTCTGACAAATGTTTCTGATTTTTTAGGCTTTGAAAACATTTCTCCAATCAAGTATCACCCATTCCAATGTTTCAGGTCTTTTTTATGTTATTTTCTCCCATTAGAATATAAGGTTCTAGAGGGAAGGGGTTGTCTCTCTTTTTATCTGTTTTGGTATTTCTAGTGCTTAAGACAATATCTGTCACAAAGTAAATAAATGCTTGTTATCTTGCCTTGTACACAGTTTTTTCCACATTGTCTCCCCAACTAGACTATGATCTCCTTGAGGACAGGGATTGGTTTTGCCTCCCTTTATATCCCCAGGTCTTACCATAGTACTGGACCATCAGTCAGTCAGTCAGTCAGTCATTTTTTTTTTTCAGTTGCATCCAATACTTTGTGACTCTTTTTGGGTTTTTCTTGGCAAAGATAATAGAGTGGCTTGCTATTTTCTTCTCCAGATCATTTTACAGATGAGGAAACTGAGTCAAATAGGGTTAAAGGATTTCCTCAGGATCACATAGCTATTAAAGGTCTGAAGTCAGATTTGCACTCAGGAAGATGAGTCTTCATGACTCCAGGTTGGGCAATCCATCAAGTGTACCACTTCACTGTCTAGTTTCATAGTGGTTACTTAAATGCTTGTTGACATGACTTGGCATGATCCACCCACATTCTTCTATGTTCTGGATTCTTCTGTTGATATTTTTCTTTTGAACAGTTCTTCTTTATAATGTGAATATTTTATGCATCTGAATACATGAAAGATCAGTGATGCCACAGAGAGGAGATTGTTTAGTAGACTTAGATAAATTTAGAGAGATAAATTTAGTGACCTACAGTTTAAGTGACTTTCAATGAGTTAACAGTTAGTAAATGAAAGGTGCAAAATTAGAACTCAGATTTTTGTTTGGGAATAGGGGAAACTCTCAGCATTTATCCACTATAGCAGTGATGGTGAACCTTTAGAGATAGAGTGCCATCCCTGCCCCCACCCCACAAAGTGTCACACCTGCCCTTCCACCTCATCCTCCCTGACTCCCCTTTTACCTCAGATAGGGGAGGGAGGAAGCACTCCCATTGGACTGCTGGGCAGGGAGGAAGGAGAAGTGAGAAATGACCTCAGGCACATGGAGAGGAGGAAGGGAACAGCTCTGTCTTGAGTCCCTCTGGCTTTCTAATAACACAGTCTTTTGGGGGTCATGAGGGAGGGTGGTGCACATACCCACAGAGAGCACTCTGTATGCCATTTTTGGAACCCATAGGTTCACCATCACTGCACTATACTGTATACTACACCAATCAGCAGTGATATGCATACATGAAAAGCAAAATAATTAAACAACTTGAAAAACAAAAACAATTTAAAACTTGAAGCTTCTAAAGTAGCAAATGAGTAGAAGGAAATAGTAAATTATTACAAGGAAAATTACTATAATTTTAGCTCTTAAAATAAAAAAATAAGTTTATGCATATGAAACAAATCTTTTTTCTCTTGTTTTAACCATGCCAGTAAATTTTCTGGAATGCTGTTGGGAGAATTAATTGCACCTAATACTATTTAGAAACATTTTTATTTCCAAATTGTTTCAGTCTAAGGAGAGTTTCAGTAATATTATGAGTGGATCAACTACCATTGGTAGCTATTCACAATTACCTTATTCTTATTTATTCTAAACATTATTAAATTTAAATTTAAAGTCTATAATGTAAATTGTGGAGTTTATGGATAGAGGGAATTATGATAATAGTCTGACTTTAGTGAAATAAACAAGCCTTAATGTTATTAAGAGACTCCCTTCAAGAGTCAGTTTACCCCAAGTTTTGCTTCTCTAATGCTAACAGGGAGATTGAAACATTACATAAAGCATTTGCATTTAGGGGATAAGGGCTTAAAAATAAAGCAAACCCCAAAATTGAAAATGAGGTAAAGCAATCTTTCTTGAGGACAATTTGTACATTAGGAATCATCTAGCCTAAAATGTAATCAGGGAAAAATCATCTGTAACCTATTAGGAGAAGATATGGAAATGCAGAAAGGGGATGACATAATGATAAATATATGTAGAAGGAAAATAGTATTTCTAGAGCCTAGAAAAAGGAGAACTGGAAAAAAATGTCCATGTTTTTCTAGCACAGGCAAGGTTATTTGGGTAGTGAATTTTCCAGATGGTAAGTTAGTTTCATGCCTATAGTAAATAAGTTTATGTTAAGTGTCTACTATGGGAGTGACTTTACGATAATCGTTACAGTTAATAAGAAAGGTCCCAAATAAAAAAGACAATATTTAAAAAGTCCCTGCTCTTAAGGAGCTCACAATCTCATTCCCTTAAGACATGATTCAAAATAAATAAAACTTTGAACAGTTTTCACCTTCTGCTCTAAAATTCCCTTTTTAGTGCTTAAGCTGAATAATGAATAAATCAGGTATCTTGTGCTTTGATCTTCGTGGAAGGTATAATTTCCATTTTAGAACAAAAAATACATTCCTTTATATACGTCAGTTTCTTGTGAGGTTGATTTTTAGTACTATAGAATTCAATAAGCCCTTGGTGAAAGAACAAGGTCAAGTTTTTGAACTTGTGAAGTTGAGGACTAAATTCTTGATTATAGGCAATTCCAATAACATACAACAACCTCATGAAGTCACCACAAGATCTCTGCCAATGAAACCCATATTTTCAATAGAAACTTGAGCTAAAACATAGAAAAAGGATGGTAAAGAATTTAATATTCTTTAACCTAAGTATTTCAAAATGACTATTGTAGTAAAAGCTACTGTTGCTCCCTTGTTACAAAATACTATGTGTGTATATACATGTATTTGCACGCATACACACAATGTACAATCTTTACAAAGTCTCATGAGGTAAGTCATTAATGTGGTAATCAAGTAACTAGCATCCCTCTTTTGTAGATGAAGAAATTAAAGCTCAGAAAGGCATGCCTCAGTGTTTAAGAGCTAGTAACTAGTAAAAATGGGATTCCCACCCAGATCTTCCCACTCTCATTCTAGTCTAATGCTCTTTCCAATGTACCTCTCTGATATAGTCTCTCATAAATTATGCTTTGAATTATTTTTTTTCAAATAGCTACTTAGGACTTCTGGGAGGCTATGGCAGAAATAGATTTTGCCAACATTTCATGACTCAATTTACCCAAAACAGAATTCATTATCTTTCCTCCAAATTCACGTCTCTCTCAAATTTCATTATTTCTCTTGAAAGCAACATCATTCTATTGTAGGAACTGTCCATCTCCCAACTTCAAAACCTTGGTATTATTTTTTGACTTCTCACTTTTCCTTATTTTACATATCTAGTCAGTTGCAATTTTAGCTCTTTTTGTCTCTAGAATGTCTTTTTTCCTTCTGATCTCTTTTTACCATTGATGTAGTCACCATCTTCTTTTAGGTCTATGTCACCTCTCCCCTAACTTATTGCAATAGCCATCAAAATCTTTTCCTTGTCTCTCTCCTCTCTAGTCCATCTTTTATTGATATTGCGAGGTGATTTTTTCTTTAGTGTAGGTCTGATAACCACTATCCTCTATATAGTAAAATCCATTAGCTTTCTTTTGCCTCTGGGATTAAATATAAATTCTCATGTTTGATTTTTAAAGTCCTTAGTAACCTAGACCCAATCTAGTATCTAATCTCTTTATATTCATCTCTTTCCCAAACTCAAGTTTTCCAGCCTAACCATCCTCTCTATTCCTTGGAAAGGACACTGTCTCCCTTCCACGTATGTTTGCACTGGCACACTAGCACACTGGTACACAAGAAGGAGTCTTCTACTCCTTCTTCATATCTTCACCAAATTCCTCTTTGCCTTAAGATGAAGGCCAAGTACCTCCTTCTAGAAACCTTTTCTGAAATCCTTTCTGCAATATTTTTCTCCAGTACCTTGTATTTATTCTCCCTATATTGAATCCTTTGCTAATTATACATTCATTGTTTTCTTCAATAGAATGTCAGATTCTTAAGAGTAGAGACTCTTTCATACTTTATATTTGTATCCTCAGCGCACAGTTCACTGTCTGGAGCATGGTGGGTATTTAATCAGTTAGCTTTTAGTAATTGATTAATTGATTCACTGAAGGACTAGTTGTTTTCTATAACTTCATTTTCCTTTGCTCTATAGCAAAAATGAATAATATGGAAATGGTTTTCAAGTGATAATATTTGTACAACCCAGTGGAATTGCTTGTTGGTCGTGGGCTGGTTTGGGGGGGAGTAAGAAGAGAGGGAAAGAAGATCAATCATGTAAACATGGAAAAATATTTTAAAATAAATAAATACATTTTTTAAAAAGTAAAAAATAGATATAACTAATTTCCTGTTATTGTATTTTAAACCCTTACCTTTTGTCTTGGGATCAATACTGTGCTAGGCAATAGGGGTCAAGTGAATTGCCCAGGGTCACACAGTTGGGAAGTATGTGAGGCCAGATTTGAACCTAAGATCTCACGTCTCTAGGCTTGGCTCTCAATCCACTGAACTACCCAGCTGCCCCTCCTGTTTTTATAATTAAACCTTATCACCAGAGGAATTGGATAAAGCCCGTTTTTGCTACATACTGCTTCTCTGGCCCTGGCTAAGTCCTTTACCTTTTTGGATCTCAGATTTTTAGTCAATAATAATGGTGTTTGTATATAGAGTTGTTCTGAAACTTTTGGGTCTCAGGAACATTTTACACTCTTAAAAATTATAGAATATTCCCAAAGAAATTTTCATTATATAGGTTACATTCATATATGCTCTATTAAAAATTAAAATAGTAATGTTATTAAGAAAATAAATTTGACTTCTAAAACTCCTGGAAATGTCTCAGGGATACAAGTTTCTGCAGATTGCATTTTGAGAAGCCTAAAACTACATAATTTTTAAGGTCTCTTCCAGATGTTATATGTCATTAATTAAAGGTGTGAACACTACTGTACTTGGGTCATAGTTCTTCTTTGCTGTCTACTATAGTCCTCTCAGCTGCTGGTCAACATTGAATTCATCTCTACTTTTGATGATAATATTTTGTACTTAGACTCATGCTGTTGATATCATGCTTAGTTAGTTTGAATCATGGCTTAATTTTCTAAAACAACTTTTAAAATCCTATAACCTTTGGAAGATAGATTTATTTGTTTCTCTTCTCTATAAACCCATTACTTACCCTTGTGTTATCTGATTTCATATTGCTACCTCATGATGTTTGACCAAACTAAAACTTATTTGAAGAATGTTATTGACAGACAATTAAGACATAAGCAGGCAAAGAGATAGGGTGAATGTGGGTAAGGAAAAATTAGACCAAGAAATTAAGGGATGAAGATTGTTTTTAATACTTGATAAGAGAAATGTTAAGAATTTCCCCATAAACTCTGCAGGATGCATTCCTCTGGTCTGGAATAGATATAATAAAAACGTTTTCTGCTCCAAATTTCATAGATTTTTTTTGCTGTCTTAATGTCACAAATACTGATGGTATTTATGCATTTTCTTTTAAGACAGAAATTGTACAGTTGGTATTTCCAGAGCATTTGCATTTTTTGGCTGTCTTTATTTTTTAAATCATTACCTTCCATCTTAGAATCAATATTGGGTATTGGTTCCAGGGCAGAAGAGTGGCAAGGTCTAGGCAATGGAGATTAAATGACTTGCACAGGGTCATACAGCTTGGAAGTATCTAAAGCTAGATTTAAGCTCAGCACCTTTAATCTGTAGGCCTGGCTCTCAAGCTACTGAACCACCTAACTGCCCTTGTCTTAGTGTTTTTTTTAGACATTTATTAATATTCGTTTTTAATCTGTTTACATACTTTATGCCCCTACTTTCCCCTTCACCCCCCGCTCTCCCCCCACCCATGGCCAACGCACATTTCCACTGGTTGTAGCATGTGTCCTTGTTCAGGGTCTATTTCCCATTCATGTCCACCTCAGCCCATGCATTCAAGCAATTGTTTATCTTCTGTGTTTCCTCTCCTGCAGTCCTTCCTCTGAATGTGGGTAGCATCTTTACCATAAATCCCTCAGAGCTGTCTTGTGTCATTGCAGTGCTGCTGGTACAGAAGTCCATTACATTTGATTTTACCACAGTATATCAGTCTCTGTGTACAATGTTCTTCTGGCTCTGCTCCTTTCGCTCTGCATCACTTCCTGGAGGTCTCTCCAATTTGCATGGAATTCCTCCAGTTTATTATTCCTTTTAGCACAATAGTATTCCATCACCCGCATGTTCAGCCATTCCCCAATTGAAGGACATACCCTCATTTTCTAGTTTTTTGCCACTACAAAAAGCACAGCTATAAATATTTTCAAAGAAGTCTGTTTATCTATGATCTGTTTGGGGTACAAACCCAGCAATGGTATGGCTGAATCAAAGGGCAGGCAGTCTTTCATAGCCCTTTGGGCATAGTTCCAAATTGCCAGCCAGAATGGCTGGATCAGTTCACAACTCCACCAGCAATGCATCAATGTCCCAATTTTGCCACATCCCCTCCAACATTCATTACTCTCCCCTTCTTTCATTTTAGCCAATCTGCTAGGTGTGAGGTGATACCTCAGAGTTGTTTTGTTTTGCATTTCTCTAATTATTAGAGATTTAGAACACTTTCTCATGTGCTTTTTGATACTTTTGATTTCTTTACCTGAAAATTGCCTATTCATGTCTCTTGCCCATTTATCAATTGGGGAATGGCTTGATTTTTTATACAATTGCTTTAACTCCTTGTATATTTGAGTGATTAGACCCCTGTCAGAGTTTTTCGTTATAAAGATTTTTTTCCCAATTTGTTGTTTCCCTTCTGATTTTGACTACATTGTTTTTGTTTGTACAAAAGCTTTTTAGCTTAATATAATAAAAACCATTAAATTTACATTTTGTAATTTTCTCTAACTCTTGCTTGGTTTTAAAATCTTTCCTTTCCCAGAGATCTGACAAGTATACTATTCTGTGTTCACTTAACTTATTTATAATTTCCCTCTTTATATTCAAGTCATTCACCCATTCTGAATTTATCTTGGTGTAGGGTGTGAGATGTTCATCTAAACCTAATCTCTCCCATATTGTTTTCCAAATTTCCCAGCAGTTTTTGTCAAATAGTGGGTTCATGTCCCAAAAGTTGGGCTCTTTGGGTTTATCATACACTGTCTTGCTGACCTCATTAACCCTGAGTCTATTCCACTGATCCTCCCTTCTATCTCTTAGCCAGTACCATATTGATTTAATGACTGCTGCTTTATAGTATAGTTTGATATCTGGTACTGCTAGGCCCCCTTCCTTCACATTTTTTTTTCATTATTTCCTTTGATATTCTTGATCTTTTGTTATTCCAAATGAAATTTGTTATAGTTTTTCCTAATTCAGTAAGGAAGTTTTTTGGTAATTTGATAGGTATGGCGCTAAATAGGTAAATTAATTTGGGTAGGATGTTCATTTTTATTATGTTAGCTCGTGAATTCCCTCCCCCTTCTTCTCCCCTCCCTTTTTTGGCCTCCCCACTCCCCTGCTCCCTTTGGTTTATCCCTTCTGACTTTCTCAGTAGGGTTAGAGTTTTTTATCCGGATGGATAATAAAGCTACTTTTCCTTCTCCGGGTTGATTACACTGAGAGTAAGGTTTGATTATGCTCTCTTCCTCTCCTTCTTATGATATTATTCATCCCCTCCCCTTCCCATGCCCTCTTTGTGTGTAATAGAGTATCTTATTTTTCTTATTTACTCGGATTTTTCTTGGTGTCCCCTACTATTCCCCCCCTCTTTCCCACCCGCCATGTCTTCTTAGACCATTTAGTATCCTGTCCTCTCCCTATGAATTATTCTTCTGGTTGTTATAATAGTGAATATTATAATAGTGTATAGAGTTCACTACAGAGAATTATACATAGCATTTCTCCACCTAGTAATACAGATAATTAGATCTTATTTATGCCCTTAAAGAGTCAAGCTTAAAAGACTATGTGTTTTCTTTCTTTTCCCTCTGTTTCTTATTTACCTTTTCATGTTTCTCTTGATATTTGTGTTTGAGTGTCAAACTTTCCATTTAGTCCCTGTCTCTTTTGTGCAAAAACTTGGAATTCTTCAATTTTGTTGAATGCCCATACTTTCCCCTGAAAGTATATGGTTAGTTTCGCTGGGTAGTTGATTTGTGGCTGGAGGCCCAGCTCTTTTCCCTTTCTGAATATTGTATTCCAAGCCTTGTGGTCTTTTAGTGTTGAGGCTGCCAGATCCTGTGTGATCCTTATTGTGCTCCTTGGTATTTGAATTGTCTCTTTCTGGCTTCTTGTAAGATTTTTTCTTTAACTTGAAAGCTCTTCAATTTCGCTATTATATTTTTGGGTGTTGACTTTTCAGGGTCCAGTGTAGAGGGTGTTCTATGGATCCTTTCAATGTCTATATTGCCCTCTTGTTGTAGAACTTCAGGGCAATTTTGCTGAATAATTTCTTTAAGTATGGAGTCCAAGTTTCTATTAATTTCTGCCTTTTCTGGAAGACCAATGATTCTCAAGTTGTCTCTTCTAGACCAGTTTTCTTGGTCTGTCACTCTCTCATTGAGATATTTCATGTTTCCTTCTATTTTATCAGTCTTTTGACTTTGTTTTATTTGTTCTTGTTGTCTTGAGAGATCATTAGTTTCTAAATGTTTGATTCTAGCCTTTAAGGACTGGTTTTCGGCTTTAATGTTTTGGTTTTCGGCTTTAATGTTTTGGTTTTTGGCTATAATTTCTTGGTTTTCCTTTTCAATCTGGTCATTTTTTGGTCTTCAGTTGACTTGTCTCACTTTCCAATTGAGAAATTCTGCCTTCTAAACTGTTATTTTCTTGCCAGATTTCTTCCATCTTCCTCAGCATTTCATTTTTAAACACTTCCATAGCTTGTGACCAGCTTTCATTTTTTTGGGGAGGTTTGGATTTTTGTTTTCCCTCCTCTGTTGTCTGGATTTTCTCTGTGTAGAAGTTGTCTAGTGTTCCAGAGTTTCTCTTGATAGTCTTTTTCTTCTGGGCTTCCTTATTGCTGGCTATTGTTGGCCTTCCAAGCTCCGGGGCCTCAGGTCTCCTTGTCCTAGGGGTCAGACCTCCTGGTAGACCCAGGTCTGCCCCTCTGCCCGAGGCTCCTTCAGCAGTCTTTGGGGCTTCTTGGTGTTGTGCAAGGTGTGAGGTGTGAGGTGTGGGGGGTGGGGGAGGGGCTTCTTTCTCCATCGTTTTAGTGAGAGCTGTTTCACCCCTTTATAGCGTGGAAATGCCCCGATTCTGCATACCTTCAATGCTGCGCCCTGTTGTGGGGTGCCTTCTTTCTTCTGGACTCGTTTTTATTTCCCCTTGAGGGGTCCTGTATGCTTTGGTCAGGAGAGATCGAGCAGCTGCTCCTTACACTGCCGCCATCTTAACAGGAAGTCTCCGTCTTAGTGTTTTTTACTAGCATGGTGAAACAATTTCCTTGAAATGAAATACTATAATGTCTTTGGATGTTGTAGATGAATAATATGAGTAGAAGATTCAATAAATGTATGCATTTAATTTCTAGATCTGGAAGAGATCAGAGTCTTTATTGAGCACCAAAAGAAATGAATCCTAATTTTATTTACTTGCAGAATTTAGAGGCCTTCCATATATCATTTTTCCTATCCTCCTTTATTTTCTCCTATTTTACATAGATTAAGTCCTTTTATCATTGCCTAAAAATAACACCTGATAGTTAAAAATTATCTGGTTGTTTTTGGCTATGTAACATTATAACCTAGCTTGGGAATCATTATTATTATTATTATTATTATTATTGTTGTTGTTGTTGTTAATATTATTATTATTTTAAATACTCACCTTCTCTCTTAGAACTGATACGAGCATCAATGCCAAGGCAGAAGAGCAGTATGGGGTGGGCGTTGGAGTTGAGTGGCCTGCCCAAGGCCACCCAGTTAGAAGTATCTGAGGCCAGATTTGACCCAGGTCTTCCTGACTCCAGGCCTGGCACTCTACCCACTGAGCCAACTCACTGCTCCAGTTTGGTGATTATTTTAACGTTTGTTTTTCCACACCATAACTGATTACTATATATGGAGGTATGGTATATTGTGTGTGTGTGTGTGTGTGTGTGTGTGTGTGTGTGTGTGTGTGTGTGCATGTGTGTGTGTGTTTAGAGGAAAGTAATACATAATTTTCTACTCCTTCATTTTGCCCAATATTATTGAGTCATTTAAATGATGCCTGACTACAGGTGGAAGAGGGTCTTGCAAATTTATATAAATTTTCCATTTTGAGATTCAACATTAAGTTCATCTCTACCTTAGCTAATGAAGGACCTCACTTATTGAACCAGAATCTCTTTGCCTTATTTATCACAGAAAAACACAAGATGTTAAGATCAAGTATGAAGATAATCTATTGATATTCCTTTTTATAGATGATAAAGCTAATGACCAGATATAGTTATTTGCCAAAGATTTCAATTTGTAATTGAGTTGGAATAAAAATTTATCTTCTCACTCCCAAACAGTTTTCTTTCCATTGTATTACACTATGCCCAGTAAATGATGATTTATCAATTTATTTATTTTGGTTCTTGACAATTGGAAAGTAGTTTGGCAGAAACTAGGTATAGACCAATATCTTACCATTTACTATGGTACTGTAAAGATCAAATGAGAAAATATGTGCAAAGTGCTTTTCACACTTTAATTGTTAGATAAATGCTATCTATTATTATTGCTAGGTTTAAATCTTTTGTAAAACTGTGAACCTCATTAAGGACCGCTTGTAGTATTCTGAGGTTAATGCAGTGTAATAACACTTGCAAAAAAGGAGTGTCTAGAACAGAAATGTCAAACATAATGCTTGCAAGTGTGGCATAGACCAGACTAAATTGTAATAGTGAAATACTTAACAAAAGAATACAATAGAACATTGATAAAGTTAATACATGGTTTTCTATGTCAATATATTGTTATATGGATCCTTATGTATAGTTTTAGTGGTTCCCATTTCTATTTGAATTTGAGACCACTGCTCTAGATGACCTTAATTTTCTATGACTCTGGAATTTGTTATGTAGAGATTGCAGCATGGAATCCCTGCAAAATACAGGGTCAGCCTCACCCAGAATTCCCGGGGACCCCCCCCTGGAGAACTTTTAGTGAGGGGGCAGTTGAGAAGGATTAGTCAGTGGTTTTCTGGAGGTTGAGGTGAGCAGAGCACTGCTTACTGCTCCTGACTTGGGGGTTCACTTGAGAGAGCCATTGTGGCTACGCCATTGGGGTTTCTACTCAGGAGTTAGCCTGCTTAGTAGGGTTGGTCCTTACCAACATCAATACAACAATTATTTAGTGATTTAGTGATTAGAAATATTCACTATTAGCCAGAGAGCCAGTTTAGCCAAGTGCCCTTCACCCTCTCCTGTGGGTGAAGGGTTACCCTTTTCCTCATCCTAAACCTAATTACCCCCTCTAGCTTTTCCCTTTCCTTCTTAATATAATCTTTACCTACAATATCTGTGCCTGGGAATTATTTGGGAATACTCACTGCTCCTAGTTATCACATAGCCTGAATCCACTCAGCAGCCGGTTTTAAGAAGATCAGATCCATCTCAGTCCTCAACATTTAGATAACTAGCTTCTACTTATTCCTCTATCAGACCTGTGGGGAATATAAGTTAAAGAAAGGGAATATCATTAGAGTTCAGCCACAAAGGAAACTTGCCAGAAGTATCTCAATCAGTCTCCATTTTCCAACTGAAAACCCAACTGCTTGGGGGGAGGGGTTCGAGAGCCAGGAGTGTCAAACCCCCTCCCTTCTCACTAAAGCCTGTCAGTCTGTGTCTGTGTCTTGGAGGTCACTGGCCCAGGCATAATTATCTGCTTCCTCCAAAATTTCTGTTATTTATCAATATAACAGTTTCTAAGTGAATAAGTAGAGAAACCTTCTGTTTGGACTCTGTATGGCACCTCCTTTATTACAGTGAGTAATAGTTTGGTGAAAATATATATAATACAATATATAATGATATTGACAATCAAATGTATTGATAACCACCTATCTCATGGCTGTATCTATTAAAGAAACATGCAGATCTTAATATTTTCACAGGGGATATCTTTTTTTTAACAAGAGTTTTGGGGACTATATTTTGGTCTAGCAAGTAAATGTTCTGCTTTGTTTTTATAATCAGGAAATATTAGGATGTCATATTTTCTATACCTTCCCACCAATTATGTGATTGTGAAGATAGAGCTAGATGTCCTTTAAAATCCCCATTAAAAATCTATAATGCTGTAATCTGCCATAAAGAATTATTTTTGAAAAATCTATCTTTTCCCTCTCCATAATTTCTTTTAGGGCACCCATGATGAATTTGTAGATTATCCTCATTCAGATTTTAGAGGGATGAGAGAGTAGAAATAGTAATTCTTAGTTTCTTGAGTAGTAGAGTAATATAACTTCTGGAATGCTATCTGTAACTTCTGAAATAATACTATTTTGGTAGTTTCCAAATATTTTATATCTTCCTTCTTTCAGATATTTTGAGGATTAAATCTTCACTATTTCAACATGGATTCATCCTTTGTATATTTATTCAGATCTAATTGTCTTCATCATTTTTATTTTATTTCACTTTCTTCATATGTTTATTTGAATTATGGTCAAGTGGAGTTCAAATATAGTTGCTCTGCTCTCTTTAGTGATTAAAATATTTTTATAGAACCATCAAATCCGATTTTAAAGTCTTTGAAGAAATATCATTAGTAGTTGTTGTTTCTCCTCAAGGGCTGAAGTTTTAAGCATTTTATGTGTAGACTGGTCAATAATGATGCTGTGTTGAAATAATTGCATTGCAGGAGGGCATAACAAAAACAGGGATAGTGTCTGTTGTAATGTCACTCTCAGATTTTTAGCAATTTTTTTTATCTCTGCCATAGAAGCACAGAATCATAGAATATTACAACCCTAAGGACTTTGAAAGGCCGTCTATTAAAACCTCTTCATTTTATCGATGTACAGATTGGCTTAATGGCTTAATCAAAGTTATATAGTGATTAGCACCAATATCCTAGGTCTGAATACTCTTATGTTCAATCTGTCCTTTACTTCTGGCACCTCCAAATGTATACTGACTTTAAAGGAAAGGATCATTTCATCTGATCATCCCTATTAGCTAAGTTTTTCCTCCTGATGTTAACTTAACTCCTTCAGAAAACCTCTTATTCCTCCATGTGATCTTTTATCACTTGCTTCTAAATACTCTGTATTCTAGCTTCTAAGCCTATCATTGTTTTCTTCAGTTACCAATGATTTCTTAGTTGCCATATATAATGACCATCTCTTGGTTCTCATCCTTATTGACCTCTTTGGAACATTTAAGACATTTCTTTTCATCTACTCTTTCTATATCTTTTCTGTATTTAATTGTTTATATGTTGCTTAGTTCACTAGAATACAAGCTCCTTCAAAGTAGGGACTCTGATTTTGCCTTTTTATACCTAGTGATTAGCACAGTGCCTGGCACATAGTAAGTGCCTTATATGTGCTTGTCTTGACCTCCCTTGAATGCCCTCCACTGACACCACAAACAACATCTGAGTCTCATTTTCCTCAATTTTAAAAATGAGGTTAGGCAATATAATATTTATGGTCCCTTCTAGATCTAAATCTCCTATCCTTTGATTCTGTCCAGGAGATTGTCTGATGTAAGACACTATACGAGACTTTCTCCTATCTGTGATTGTCAAGATTTGAAGTATTTTTAATGCTTTAGAGTTTTGTGAATAATTTGCATGGTTATGAGGAGTTCGCCCTGGTGGAAATATATTTGCAGTTGTAGTTGCTTTCTCTCCTCATACATACAGTGACCAGGCCAACTAGGAATAGTTTGCATTTGAAATACATTCTCAGAAGTCTAGATTTCACATATGGTATATTGCCAAAGTATTAGTGATTTTTTATATGATAAGTCACCTTACCCAGGCATAAAGAGCAAAGGTAATTAAATAGTTAAAATTTGGATTGGAATTCCACCCTTTTTCATAATTTCTGGATTTCCTTTTAAAACAATCAAGAAAGGGGCAGCTTTGACTTGGTATTGGTATCAGTGTCTAAGGTAGAGGATTAGTTTTCAAAGTCAAGGGAACTTCCTATTCACTTTAACTCCTTTTTGCGAAAATCCCAGGGTCTCACTCAGCTTAAGGGTTTCAGTGCAACAAAAATTCCATCTATTGGACTGGAAGGTAATGCAATCTTTTCTAGCAACAATAAGCCTCCTTTCTTTGAGGGAGGGGGTGCATTTTAGCCCTTAATGTTCAGGTGCATGATATATGTAGAACTTAGAGGGTTTAAATTTCAAGCATCAGCCTCTGTATGATTTATAATCCCTCAAGGTGGTTGTATCTAATTAAATCTAGTGAGAAAATCATTGTATTATCTATTGAGTTACTGGTACTAATTTATACTACTTCCTATCAGATCCATAATGTATCCAACGAAGAAACTTAGCTTTAATATAAAGGTAGTTAAATAAATGGATTATAAATAGGTGATGATTAGGTACATCAGTTAGATTAAAGGAAGCCTGGTTTTCTTTTTTAGAACTACTTTAAAAGAACAGGTGGTTCCGATTTCAGGTATCAAATGATAGAATTGCATCTGGGTTCCTAACAAAGTCTCTCATTGAAATGGAATATTTTCAGGAATATGACTAAGTTGGAGGTTTATTTACCTCAAGGATATGGTCAAGCTTGGAAGAAGACTGTGTAATGGATAATGGCATGGGATCTGAGTTGACTTACAGTGCATATTCAAAATAATAATAGAAATTATTGTTAAGGACAATACAATATTTTTAAGGATGGCTTATGATTAAACAGTAATTTTTTTGCATCTGCCAAATATGAAGCACAGGATTAGATGCTAAGATGAATATAAAATGAGTAGAAAAGACTTTCTTTTCTTAAAACATCTTGCAGCCTAGTTGAAAAAGAGGAAACATATTAGTATAAAAAACTAATCCTGGATAGTTATATAATTGTTATAGAAACCAAATTCCACAGAAAACCAGTATTAGGAAATGTCATTATTTCTGTAGTAATCAAGGAAAGCTTCACGAAGAAGTTGTGATTTCAACTAGACCTCGTAGGTCAGAAAAGACTTGGATAGCCAGAACGAAGTGACTTTATTTGAGGGATATATAATGTTATGAGCAAATGTATGGAGAGAAGAAATAGTATAATAGATTTAGAGAACAGAAAATAGACTAGATGGAGTGGAGTGTAGGGTTGGTATTAGGGAATTCTAAGCAGTAAGTCTGGAAAACTAGATTAGGGCCAGATTGCAAGTGGTTTTCATTACCAGGCTAAAGATGAATGAATGAATACAGACTTTTGATCATTTTTAAGATGGCTAGTAACATCAAAGTGTTGTTTTGGGAAGATTACTCTGACAGGTGGATGGCAGAGCAAGAAGGGTTTCAAGGCATGGAGCCCAGTAGTAGGTAGATCTCCAAGGCAAGAGGCTGTTGTAGTTATGTATGAGGTAATGAAGGCCTGATCAGGGTACTGGATGTAGGAATGGGAAGAGAAATATGAGACTGATTTTGGAGGAAGAATTGGCAAGACTAAATATAGATATGGGTGGTGAAGAAAAGGTTGGAGTCAAAGGATGAATCCAAAGCTTCCACTATAGATAGAAATGGCATAGAGTTCAGGAAATTCATTAGGATTAGTGATTTAGATTTAGAAATCACCAACATGTGGGATATATTTGAAATTTTGATTGGAGATGAGACTTCTGAAAGAGCAATTATAAAAGAAGGAGCACATAAGACTGGGCATTGAATCTTTAAAAATTCCCACTCAAAGGAATTATCTGGTAGAAAAAGAAAAGAGGAAATAAAAAAAGATGAAAGAGAAAATGTCAATTAAAAGAACATTTTTGAGTAAGTTTAGGTGATCCATAGTTAGGGATTGAAACAGAGTAATTGTGGTGTGACTAGAGAAAAGAGAACAAGAAATGCTGAGGACATAGAATTGACATTATTTGGCAACTGATTAGAAAGTGGTTAAGTGTGAATGTTACTTAGACCTTGAACTTAGGTGGCTGGGAAAAATAGGATATTGCTAGCAGAAATAAGGAAGATAAGAAAGAAGGTTGAATTTAGGGGTAAAATGAATTTTTTTTGGATATGTTGACTCTCAGATGCCTTTGAGACATCTAAGTGAATATATACAGTAGGCAACTGGAGATAAATATTTATTTTGAATTTTTAATTTTTTAAATTAATTTTTTTGTATTTTTAATAAAGTTTGTAATCCAATGGACACACAAACAAAACTGTGCTGAGAAAAAAGAGTTCCATAAATTAATAAGTGTTAGAGGAGGGGACAGGGAATAAAAAGTCTCTTTGTACAAGTGTATGACACTCCCACATCATGGGGGGGGAAGGAAGGGGGAAACGGAGGGGTTTGGGGAGAGTAGATGGGGGAGCCATGTTTAAATGAAGCGCACTTACAAATGAGTGACAATACAAAGTCTGAGTATAAAAATAAGATTTTCTCTGAAAACACATTTTTGGCACAGATTTTAAAAATGTATGTCAGGGGATTTGATTTTTAAGTCAATATTATATATATATTTATATACATTATATACATATATATTTATATATATATATATATATATATATATATATATATATATA
>NC_058131.1:592862583-592957153 GCF_016433145.1 Gracilinanus agilis | reverse complement strand
CTTTCTTTCTTTCTTTCTTTCTTTCTTTCTTTCTTTCTTTCTTTCTTTCTTTCTTTCTTTCTTTCTTTCTTTCTTTCTTTCTTTCTTTCTTTCTTTCCCACTTCTCCTCTCATCTCACAGAGAGCTGGTAATATGATATAGATTGTAAATGTGTTATCATGTAGTACATATTTCCATGTTCATCATCTTGATTTTCTTTTAAAAATCACTTCCATATCCTGGCCTGGGAACATCAGAGGCTCACTCATGTGAGGGTTCTAAGTCCCTTAGAGGCATTAGGCTTATAAAACATGAAAATAGAACATATTTATTAAACATAATTTTTAAAATGCACCTGCCTTCTAGTCACTTTGAAAAAAGCATGAGTTATAGTTTCCCATCCAGAGATCTCAGTTCCCTTTCTCCCAAGATATTTAGCTACTGTCTCCTGATTCAAATCCTTAGAAACATTTTAAAAATGTGAGTAGATGTGTATGTCTGGATACAAGCTGTAAGTTGTGCTTCCCTGTCAGTTCCTTCTCTCTGGAGGTCTTGCATATGTATCCAGTGGCTGGATACAGTGTCCTCCCTCTCCCAGGGTCCCTATCTCTCAGCCAAGGTATTGAATTTGTACCAGAGTCTTGTACATTTTCAATCACTGAGGCTGATCTGGCTCTAGAACGTCAGGGTGTTTTCTAGAAGTTTCTTTCTACTTTGCATTCCCTTTTCTCTACACAGGGTCTTCTAATCCAGAAGGTCTTCATTTTCCTTTCAGCTACTATCATCCAGCAACCTTTTGAGTGTGTGTGTGTGTGTGTGTGTGTGTGTGTGTGTGTGTGTTTATGTGTATGTGCATGTGTGTGTTTGCCAATACCTTCTGCATTACACAGGAGCAACAACAAATGCTGTCTTCTCTGAACACTTAGAATCACAAAATTTGAGAGCTAGAAGGGAACTCAGTGGCTGTCTAGTCTAACTCATACATGAAAGATATGCTCATAAGATCATATTCAAAGAATCAAAAGTTAGTAGAAGAATAATATAGAATTTGAGTCATTATGACCCACTATCCTAAAACAGTTTAGGGACTTTGGGGCTCTGTGTTTGAATAACTTACAAGGGTTCTTGCAGTAAGAGCCATTGATTTGTACCTAGCTAAGTTTCACGCAAAGATATTTTCCCTCCACTTTTATTGTTGCTCTTGACCAGTACTATGAATAATGATATGATATGAGGGAGTTGATTTTAAATTTGCCAATATTCTTTCTTTATGTAAATTAATAAAGAATCCCAACCTGCCACACCCAGTGGAAAGTATATAACAGGTAGGGCACATCTTGCCTTCTATAAATAGTTATTTTCCCCCCTAGAACTTATTTGAAATATATGTGCATTAGATTGAATTTCTCCATCATTGGATCAAATAATATATATTAAATTTTTTAGTACTCACATTTACTCTCTTCCAAGGAAATTGGGAAAGAATAATTAGGCCAAAGGATGGAGGAAGTCTTTCAGACCCTGCAGTGACTTTGCAGGGAAGGAACAATAAGCTCTGGATCCATCTTAAGCTATATACATCATGAAGGAATTTTTGGAGAAAAATGAGGAAAATACAATTCCTTTTAATTGAATAGCTTCTTCTTTACAGGATTGTGAATTCTCTAAGGATAGGTGATTCCATAAGTCTAATAGAGATACTGTTTTCAAGGTAAAGATATGTGATTGATCATTGGGTCCTTTTAGGAGACATGACCTACTAGCCAGGCATACTAAGCTCTGATGCTAAGAAAATTGCATTTCTAGCAATGTTTTATCTTGATAATTATTCCTAATCTTGTCTTAAATCCATATATAGAATTTTTAAAGAGGTTATTATAGACTTGATGAATTTACATAGGAGTAAATGGTAGTTTAGCAAGATTAAGCAATTTGTTAATGTCATTCACCAGATTTTTCTGGAACTAACCCCAAAGTAAGATTCAATTTAAACTTTAATGTACTTTAGATATGCCTGATGTTCTTGAAGCACCATCTCTAACATGCACTCGAATACACATGTACACATATACTAAGAGTGTTTGTGGGCCTCACAAAAAATATAGAAGAAAGAAAAAAATTTCTTTAAACATTTTGCTTTCTCTAGAATAGTATTTTGTTACTGTTTACTGGTCCCTGGTGTTACTAATTATCAATGTGTTGTTTGTCCTTTGCATACAACTCACATTTTTACCCACTTTCTTTAGACCAAAACTTTAATTCATTTTTATCTTTTGTCTTGGTATAAAGTAAATTACGATGCAAAGATATAATGATATTTAAAGAATTAATTTGCTATTGAATTTTAGCTTTAGCTCATCCCTTCAGAAGTATGCTGGGGGGTTCCCTAAAGTACAGATTAACCCAGTTTCCTTGGCTAGCTAGAGGCTTCTTCGAGCTATGCTTACAGGTAATATTTTCTTTCAGTCAAGAATAATGAGCTTATTTTTATTTTTTACATGTTACTAGTATATTGTTCTATAAATTTGGGTTTATCGTTTTGCCTCAATAACTTTATTTAGAAATTTTAAATTACAGCATTTTCTTTCTACCCACTCTTGTTTTAATAGATTATAAATAATAACCAGCTGATAGTCAAAGTTTGAGGTATTGGGGACAAAATAATGTACTGACTTTATCAATTTAGTGCAGTCATTTATGTTAACTAGATCAAGGAATAAGTCAAGACAAAAGCACTTATTAAAACTTACTATTTCTAGACTCTGTGCTAAGTGATGGCAATCCAAATATAAGCAGAAAACAAAATAGCCACATTTTAATGGAAGGCAACACAGAAAAAGTGACCTGTATGTGATGTTAATGGGAACTTATGCTTGCTGGGTCTTGGTGGAAAATTTTTTTTCTTTCCTCTATAGAAATCTAAGTTCCCATCTTCAAATTATCTTGTGTTTTTTTAATTGTTCACATATTTTACCAGTAGAATGTAAGTTTCCCTCTATTTTTGTCTTTACTGGTCATTTAACACTGTGTCTTTCACATAAAAGAGGAAAGCAACCTGTGATTTAATTGATTTAGAAATCTTTTTGACAATGCAGATTGTTTCTGAAATGCATAGACTTAGAGAGTTGACTAAAAGCATGAAAAATTCATTGATTGGCCTAGAGTGACAAAGCCAGTGTGAGTCAGAAGTACAACCTGAACCTACATCTTCCTGGCTATCTATTCTTTAGAGCAGGGGTCTGCAACGTATGGCTCTCCAGCCATATCTGGCTCCACCTCCCAACCTACCAGTCCGGGCAGAGCCCCAGGATGTGCCCCTTCAGCCCCGCCACATATTCCAGGACCTTCCGCCTCCATCCTCCTCCTTCCACACGGGTTTCTGGCTCTCACGGCCAAAAAGGTTGCTGACCCCTGCTACATACAGCATGTTGACTCTCCTGAACTTAATGAATGGTTGTTGTTCATCAAAGAATGGAAGGTGGTGAGAATTTATCAAATGTCAACTATGTGCCAGACATTGTGCTAAGTGTTTTACAAATAAATACTTGATCTTATAGAACATAATACACATAATTCAAAATAGGAGAAGCCTCCTTAGTCCCCTTTGTTTAATGAATCCTTTTTTCAGTTTCTAGGTATATTTTATTTGAAGAGCCATAAGGAGAGCAAATTCTGGTGGATAAGAGAAATTGTAGTACACAGAAACATCTGACCATGCTGTGAAAGGAGGAGGATCTCCTAAAGAATCTATTCCCTTGCCCTGAATTGGGATGAGCAGGAAAAGGCAACAAAAGAATCCTGAAAGCAAAAGGCAATAAAAGAATCCTGGAAGCTGCTACTTGTGGAGACCATGAGATGAGGCTCAGGGAAAATGACCACTACAGAGAGGATGTGAATCTCTTCTTCCTTCTACCAGTTACCAGTGTGCCACATACTCCCATACAGATGTTGCTAACCTAGCTATTTTTCTTTGCTTTTCATTAAGGAGGGTCAGATCCCCTTTTAGATACTGTTTAATCATTTCAGTTATGTATAATTTTTTGTGACTACTTTGGGATTTTCTTGCCAATAATACTGGAGTAGTTTGCTATTTCCTTCTCCAACTCACCTGACAGATGAGGAAACTGAGGCAAATAGGGTTAAGTGACCTGCTTAGGGTCACAGAGTTACTGTCTGAGGTCAGATTTGAATTCAGAAAGATGAATTTTCCTAACTCTAGATCTGGTACTCTCTTCACTGTGCTACCTAGCTTCCTCTTTTAAATACTTATAAATACTCTTATAAATACTATATATTTATAAAAATGCCCCTTTCTGCCCTGTCTTTCAATGCAGTGCTTTAAAAAAAGGATCACTACATAAAGGATTCAAAATGTGACTAGTTTTAAATAATTTATCATGTGTTATTGAATGTATGATGATCAAGTGTTAACTAGGAAGCATTTTTGTATTTTCAATAGAAAATCCTATTAAGTTTTATAATAACCCTCAATCACTTTCACAATCATCTCCTAATTCTTTTCATGATTATGAAGCTTTCTAAATATTTATATTTTTGCTTTTGTAAAGTAATTTTATATGAAGAACATAATTTGAGATACTTTCAAAATTTTGAAACTTTGAAATAAACACATAATTTTGTTTTTATTATAGAATTAGCATATAGTCCTATAGATTTTTGCACATCTCAGTTGTTAAATTAAAATAGAATGAAAGGAATCTAATTGAATGTATTTGATTTAATGCATTGAAATTTATTTCCAGAGAATACACTAAGAAAAGAGGAAAAAATTGAAGGGTCTAGGGTGTTGCTTGAGACAAAATGAACTTTCTTATGCATATTTCTGTGGTTCCCAGTACCTTCAGCAACTATCAGCATTCTTCAATATGGATCAAATTAATTCTTGAAGTGGGATCAGAATGAATTGTGTACCATGTGCATGACCTGGATGAACTTTCCTGTCATGCTGCCATGTTTTTTATTAAAGTTGTATTTCATCATGAAAGTGTGAAAGTTGTATTATGAAAGCAAAAAACAATCCCCTCCTAATCCCCAAACCATTCATTCATCATGGAATTTTGCATAGAATATGAGAAAGTTAATTGGTCATTGCTAATATTTTAGAACTGACCATGAAATTAGCCATTTGCATGATCCTCCCACCTTAAAGAGAGTAGCCTCACTCAACACATCTGGTTTGCTTTATGACTGTATGTGTGTATGTGTGTGTATGTTTGTATGTGTCTGAGTGAACTAGGACACATATTGAAAGATCATTTGAACCACAATATTCTGAGGTTTACTAGTTACCAACTGGTCTTGAAGAGAAGGGAATTAATCAGGAAATCATTTGAGACTCACACTTGAGAAAACAGTACAACTCTGAGTTAAAACTTTAAAGCTACCTTCTTAAATAATATATTTTTAGAGTTAGGACAATTCTCCAATGACTAGACTTGTTTGTTTACACCTGGGTATATATAATATGTGTATATGTGTATATCATTATTACTCTCAGGCCAACTGCAAATTAATGTATACAGTAGGAAAGAATATCAGGTTCATCCATGTGTTTCTGCTTAAAACATATTTCCCAAGCTAATTGTTGCTATGAATGATTGTTCCTTGACTGGATTTTATGATTACTATCCATAAATATCTGAAAATGATCCAATTTCTACACATTTGAATTTCTAAAATATTTTATTTTTGATGAAAGGCCTAAGACTGGTAAAGATTTTAGTAGATTGGCCTCTTTAATCATGACCTAACACTTTAGCTAAAAGTTAAAAATGTTTGACATCAGAGGTGTAAACTCATAATTTTTCTCTTTATTTTCTACCATTGTGGATATAACTGGTGTTGGAAAAAACATGATATTTTAGGGGCATGTCCTAGACCCATGATTTCATTAACATAAAGTACTACCAGATGAGAAAACTCCTTTTACCAATGCAGAGTAGCACCATTTCTACAATTTCTAAACTTAAGAAATTGTCTGGAGCAAAGGTGTTAAACTCACCCAAATGAGAATAAAATGCAATTTGGAAATAATTAACAAAAGGAACAAAATACAATACACTATAGATAATGTTAATCTGTGGTTTTCTAAGACCATGTGCAATTGCAGAGTCTTTCTGTTTTTTTTTCCACCAAGAATAAATATTTAGTATTGGTTCCAAGGTAGAGGAATGGTAAGGGCTAGGTATGTGGGGTTAAATGATTTGCCCAAGGTAGGACAGCTAAATATCTCAGGTCATATTTGAACCCAGTATCACTTGCCTCTAGGTCTGGCTCTCTATCCACTGAGCCAATTAGCTTCCTTTGCGGATCATTTTTAACTGAGTTTGAAACCACTAGACTAGAGCAATGAAAAGTTAAATGATTTGACCGGGGCTCTCCAGTCCGGTTGTTTTTTGGGATAGGTCTGTTACCCAGGTCTTTTGAACACTGAAGCCATCTCTTTATCTTTTAGGCCAAACTGTCCTTCATAACAACATTTATTTGCTATTAAACAGAAAATCATTTATAAAATCCATGTTTATAGGTTTTTTTAATTTAGAGGTTTCTTAAAATTCTTTTTTTGATTTTTTAAAAGTAGAATTTCCCTTCAAATTTGATTCAAAGTTGAAAGAAGACATTCACTAACTATGGTTATAAATGGTACCTTGTGTTCTTAGGAGGATAAATTTTGCATATATTCTCTAAGACAGTGATGGGCAAACTTTTTAAAGAGGGTGCCAAAGGAAAGGAAATGTTCATCATCAGTCTGCTCCTAAGGCAGCTCTTTTGAAATTTCATTGTATTGTATTCTACTCATTGTATTCGTCAGATTAGGAATAATGTTGCCTGGCTAGATAGAAAATTTCAGGGCCCCCCACCCCCTGCATCTGGCCTGTGGGCCATAGTTTGCCTATCACTGCTCCAAGACTATTAATGTGGACATTACCTTCAATTGCACAAATCATAACCCATTTATGCCTTATCATGCTGTGCATTTTTTCATGCTTGCCTGTATCTTTCCCTAAATCCATAAAAGGTATATCCAATATACTTGTTAATGCTCCATGATGTGATGATTAGATTAAGTCTACACTGCCCATCTTTAGATTTAATCACAAAAGATGAGAGCACCTCCAATTTTGGGATGTCTATAAAATTTTTATAAAATTATAAAAATGTGCTAAAGTGGGTGACAAATCAGAATTGACTGACCGCCCCGTAGGCATCCTAAGAGAAGCATCTATTGTGATTGGACATGAAAACTAGGGAGGAGCCACAGGAAGTGAAGCATAAGTGACCCTTTTAAAAGGAGAAGGTCTTCTGCTGGAGAGGGGCTTCTAGTTTTTCCTGGTTCATGGAGGAGTGCTGGCTGGAACGCTGAGACCTTGGTGAGACTACTTTCAGTATCTTCTTTAGAAGTCTACTTGGTGAGTTTAAAGACTGAATCTTCCTGAACTTCTCTTAAGGAAATTCCCTTTAATAGACTCTGTGAACGAAGCTCTGCTTCATTCACCTCTGGGCCTCCGGCCCTCTGATTCTTAGCTGAGGGTTACTTAGATCTACGTGGACTAATTAGAGGATCTCGTAGTAATTTACCTACTGTGTTAGATTCTTATTTCCTTATTTCCTCTCTCTCTTCTCAATTGTAAATAAACTTCCGTAAAGTCAATTTTGACTTGAGGTTATTCCTAAATTGGGGTGATTTCCCCTGGTGACCAACTTTTAATATATTGAACCCCAAAAATGTCTTTTTCCCCCTTACAATAAATAATCTACCTTATTTTCTGATCATATTACATAACACTTTGACATTTTTTATACCACTTGCTACATGCAATGTATCATTGATAATATGCTATAGACTATTTTAAACTGAAAATGAATTTCTTCATTTCTTTGAATAAAATATGATTTTGATTCATTGGCAATCATGTAAGAAATCCAAACTTTCCTTTTTTTCCTATTTAATTCTAATCTCTTTCATCAAACATTTGTAGTTTTTGTTCAAGACACATATTCAAATGGGCCAGACCTTTGGGCTGTCTATTCAATAGTAGAAAATAGTCTTGAACTCTTGAGTAATTGTGACTCTCATTTAGTAGCCTCTATAATGTTATGAGCTTTAATGCTTAATGCTATAAGTATAATGCTATCTATAAAAAAAGACAATTAGTAGGTCCACATCAACTATAGAGAATCCTTTTTCCCATTTGGATGCTATATTGTATATATCATAAAACAGTGACAAATTACTTTGGTGAATATCTTCTCCTTTTTTTGCTTCAGTTGAATCTAATAATCTGGCCCATTTTCCAGAATTATCTATCTTCTATCTTAGTTGTGTAGAAATTTTAACAAATCATTTCCATTTTTAAAATTTCTTGTCTGCCTTGAAATTTCATGTTTAAAGATTCTAGAAATATTCATGATTGCCTTAATTGTTTCTCATTTCAAATTCTATAAAATTATTTTCCACTGTTCAATAACTCATTGTATAAGGTGATACTGCTAATAATCTTCCAATATCCTGTTCAAGACCTAAGAAATCAGTATTTATTATTATAAATGAGTTATAATAATTTTTTACTTTTATAAATTATCATTTCCCTTGAGTGTTAATATGTCTACTTGACAAAAGTCTACATGTTTTCTGGCTCAGGTGGTTTCTAAAACCTTATAGCTCTCTTGTAGCAGTTACTCTGGATCAGTTAAGCTTCCACAGGAATTGGTAATAAGCAAAAAAAAATTATTGCATTTTACAATATGCTGGGCATTATGCTATTCTATATTGGGGATACAACGAATGAAACAATACGGACTTTCAAGGACCATCTTGAAAAAGTATATTCTAATGGAAGAGATAACAAGTACATATAGAAATATATATAAAATAAATATAAAGATAATAAATGCTAGGAAATTAGAAGGAAGAGAACAATATCAGGAAAGGTTTCATGTAGAAGGACATGCTTAAGATAAGTTTTGAAAGAAGAAGTTCATTCTTTGAGGGATTCTATTCTAATGGTCCAATTTAATTTCTGTTTCTTTATCCAGTTCCTTTATTTTGCCCATAATATCAATTATTCATATTTTCTTTGAATTGTACAATGTTTTTTCATTCTTGTAACTAATTTCTCATTCACTTTATTTTTGTTTTATACAATTGATGGTCTGACTATAGAAATAATAATTTTGAATATAATTCTAGGAGGCAGATAGGTAGGTTCATCGGATTGAGAGTTAGACCCAGAGACAGGAAAAGTTCTAGATTCAAATCTGGCCTCAGACACTTCTTAGATACGCGACCCTGGGCAAGTTACTTAACCCTTGTTGCCTAGCCCTTACCAGTCTTCTGCCTGTAGCTAATACACAGTATTGACACCAAGACAGAAGGCCAGGGTTGAAAAACAACAACAACAAAAAAAACACAGTATTGATTTTAAGATAGAAGTTAAGAGTTAAAAAAAAAGAGTATGATTACAACATGAATAATCATTTCTGATTTGTTAAAATATAGACAGCTTTTTTTTTTGATGACACTATTTCATGGTTGCTATATATAGTCTTCCCCAAATTTCTTTAGCAAGGAAATGTTCATGACACATAGGCATGCCTCTTCTCCCCACTCTCCTTTTAATATTGAATGATATTTTTAAAAAAAGATTTTTGCCATACTTTCCAAAAGTCACTTTATATTAGTGTGGTTAATGACCCTCTATCCCAGCATCTGGATTTATTGGATTCAATTTCAGTGGTTTTGAAAAAAATAACCTTTCTTTGGCTTTTTTTTTTGCCCTCCTTCCAAGTTATCACTAGGAAACTTCAGAATATAGCTTAAATAAGAATCCCAGTTTCTCCACAAAGCAAATATATATGATTTGAGGGAAAATGCATGAAACATATACATGACAAACTGTAGCCCCTTAATGATCAATATAATTATTTTTTGTTTCTTTCTTTTGTTTTGTGCCTAAGTTGCAATAGATAGCTTCCCAGAGCCAAGGTATCACCCTGTAGTTTGGACTCCCTTAAAAAAAGTGAATATAGGTTTGTTAGAAAAATGAAGCCTCTTGGTATTCCAGTAAGGTTTGAACCCTTCTTAAATAGAAAATTAACTTTGGGGGTTGAAGAATTAAGCTCTCTCTCATCAGATTAAACCAATGATTCATGATTGTAAGGGATGAAAAACCTGCATTGTGTATAACAGTTGATCTCATTATTTTTAGAGAGGCAAACCTGAGCTGCCTAAGGATTCCCTTTCTTTCTTTAGAAGGGCGAATTTGAGAAACTCATAAGAATGACAGCAACAATAATATCTAGCATTTATATGCCACCTTCTATGTATCAAACACTGTGCTAAGTATTTCACAAATTTCTCATTTAATCCTCATAACAACTCTGGAAGGCAAGTGCTGTCATTTTCCCTATTTCACAGATAAGGAAACTGAGGCAAACAGAAATGTGAAGTGACTTGCAGGGTCACATAGCTTCTGAGGCAGGATTTGAAGTTGTCTTCCTCTCTCTAGGTCCAGAACTCAGTCTATTGTATCACCTTGCTGTCTCTGCTGCTTGGCCAAATAGTTCACCTCTTTTGGTGGCCACATTATGACTGAGGGACACTTCCATACCATGATAAGGCATATACATGTATGTATGTATGTGTATATTTATATATATATATATATACAGAAAACATAACCAACTTTTATTTTTATATAAATAATATAATAAAATAAATAAATACATAAATGTATGTAAAACATAAATATAAATATAAAAATAAAAATTGGTTTAAAAAACTTTTTATTCTAATTGATGTGTTTTTGGATACCTGTTTCTTTAAAAATTGGGAGTAAAAGTCTATTTCAGCAGGCACGATAATGTGAAACTAGTGGTCTTCAGACACTACTCAAAATGACACTTAGTTACTATGCCTTGACAATTTAGGCTCTTGGAATTCTCATATGGAACTGAAAAGTTACCTCAGCTAGCTCAAGACCTTGGGCAATAGGTCCTGTACCTTCATTTCATCAGTCAAGAAACTTGCTTAAATGGCAATTCTTCCATTTAATTTTAATTTCCTTAGATAGTTTTAAGCCAATGAATAAACAATATGCTAATGTGGAAGGAACTCTGGGGTCTTGGTCGATGACTGCTTATCCTCATTTGTGGAAAGTCCTGAGTGGTGCTGTTATATGGCCTCATGAATATGTAGATTTTCATGCTCTGATTGGGTTAAAGAACTGTTCTGCTTCAGCTACAAGAGAACTAAGGCATCCCTAATTTGCATACTAATGAATCTCCCCTGATGAGATTTGTCAGAGAAATAGAATAATTATAAGGATGTCCTGCATTTCCAATTACATATATTTTATAGAATAATAGAATGCTAGAGCCCGAAGAAATCTTAGAGAATTTCTAATCAAACTTCCTCATTTTACAAATGTGGGAACTGAGACTAATGGATGTGAATTGACTTATCCAAGGTAGTATATGGTAGGACACAGATCCAAATCGAATTCTTTTAACTCCAATATTAATGCTCGTTGAGCAATACCACACTGCCTCTCAATTTATATGGAAAATATGTTAATCCATTTCAATTTTATAGTTATTATATCCAGCACATAACTTTCTATAAGAGAGCAAACTTGGTAGCATTTAGGACATGTAGGTGGCTCAGCGGATAGAGTCAGGTCTAGAGACAGGTTTTGAGTTCCAATTTGACTTAAGACACATACTATCCACTTTACCCCAATTGCCTAGCCCTTGCCACTCTTCTGCCTCAGAACCAATACTTACTATTGATTTTAAGATAGAAGGCAAGGTGTTTTTTTGTTTTGTTTGTTTTGCTTTGTTTTCAGAGACAGAGACAGAGAAGTAGGGAGGGAGGGAGAAAGGGAGAGGGAAAGAAAGGGATACTCCTTTTGAGGAAGATTTTGAAAACTTTTTTCCTTTCTTTTTTTGTCTTCCATCTGGGAAATTCACAAAATGGTCCCTCTGAATATTAGATGACTGTATCCAAAAGGAGACATTGCATAATAGTGAAACATGGAGCTTCTCTGGCCAACAATCATTTCCCGTGCATTTGATAAAGAATATGATTGATATAGAAAGCTTTTTTGGACCAGTCTCCTTCCTATATGAGTCCAGAATAAAAAATCTCCTTTGATTATCTTTCTTGATAAAATACTTGAATATCTATTGCCCACAGGGTTAGTAGGCTAAGCCAGGTTTACACACACACACACACACACACACACACACACACACACACACACACACACACATTTCCAGCTGGTGTAGAACATCAGAGCTCAAGTGGGGTCCTATCTATCCAATGAGAATCTGGCTCAGGCTGCCTTCCTCCTGAAGCATGTGCAGAAAAGCAAACTGGGCTTCATCAGCATCCCGCTACTGACCTCCTTCAATAAGGTAAGGTGTCTGACCTGTGACTGGCACCTGACATGCTATGCTCTGCATTCCTCAGCCATGCTGAAGGTGAATGAGGAGGGCACTAAAGTGTGTCAAAGGATTCCTGTCCCTGACTGGCTCTTGATTTTCTCACACATGATGTAGCCCTGAGCTCCCAGGATAGCCTAGAGCTCAGTGAAGAAGGAAGGACCATGGGGAAATGGGGTAGAGGGACAGCAGTGAGGAAAAGCCAGTTTAGCTTGCTCATTTTTGTGATCACCTCCAATAAATGATGCCTCAGGTCGCCTTGGAAAAAAAAATTCTAACCAGAACAATCTATTTACTCATACTCCATGATTTTTTTCATGCATGCTATTTTCCTCACTTGCCATATTATGGCATTGACATGGCCTTTCATGCCTTAAAATGTTACCTTCTGCACAATAAATTTTCCTTTCACTCCCACAGAGAATGTGAGCTCTTCGCCATTAAAACATAAGGTTAATGAGGGTACGTACCATTTCTGTTTTGACTTAGTATCTTGACTCCCTAGCAAATAGCTTGGAGCATATTATACATTTTAAATTCATTTTTGTTACTGCTATTTCCATTGTAATCTCTTCCTATAAAATCAAAACCCTATTTCCTCATCTATAAAACTGCAGCTTTAGACTAGGTAAACTGGAGGTTCTGTTAAATTCTTTGACTTACTTATGGTCACTGATTTATAAATTAATCACATACTACCTTGCCTCATATCATACTTCTATTATTGTTGTCTATTAGCTAATTCTTTACCTTTTTTGCCTTCTGTATATGTATAGTATCCTCAGTTGGACTGAGAATTCCTTCAGGGAAAGGGCAATGTTTTATATTAAAAATATATATATATATACACATATATATATATTTACATACCCATACTTAGTTCTATGAATGTAAACTAGGAGATCAGGAAATATTTGTTGAAGATTTCCTGCCTTGGGATTTAATGTGATATGAGGAAAAAGGCAAGTTTCTGTCAATTCTGTCATGACTGTGAAATTGCTATTCTAAGGCTAATTGATAAATAATTTGAGTGACCAAATGCAAACTTCTGATTTTATTATATACATTTCTTATAAAGAACTTATTTATATTCCTCTAAGAGAACTAATTTTAAATTACTTTTGACATATAAGGAAAATAAAATCGCATTTATGAAGCTTTGGTATGGAACATAATTTGATTATTTGTGGTGTGTGTTTTATAACCTACAAACTCTCATCACCCTTAACCAAAGCAGTTCACCAACATCATAGAGTTTCAGTTTCTGAGGCACCTCAGAAGACATCCAGGCTAATTCATCCACACTTAAAAAGTATTCCTTCTACAACACACCAAGTAAGTAGTCATTTGAACTTTGTTTGAACATCTCCAACAAGGGTTGAGAGCTGGGAACCTGTTACCTCCTGAGGTAGCCTATTGAATTTTTGGATATCTTTAATTTCAATACATTTTTCTTTATATCAGATAAAGATTTGCCTCTTTGCTGCTTCTAGCCATTGTTCTACCATTAGGCACCAAACAAAACAAGCATGATAATTTCATTTGTATGTGGCTGCCTTTCCACTATTTTAATACAGAATCATTTTTCCTAAAAGTCTCTTCTATATGTTAAACATCTTCTATTCCTTTGACCAATTTTATATAGCATGAAGTAGATATGTTTTTATCATTCTGGTTGGCTTACTCTGGACATGCGTTAGCTTATCAATGCCTTTCATAAACTGTGGAAGCTAGGATAGATATTATCTGACCAGAGCAGAGGTCACCTGGAAAACTGCTTAGCCTTGGAAACATGTTATATTTTGATATTTCAAAGAGTAAATTAGATAAGGTCCTTTTGATCTAGCTTTCATGTGGCCTTCTCCCTATCCCTAATGTGACTTAACCATCATTACTAAACTATAAATATAAGATAATAATTTTTCAGTGTTCTTTTAAAAGGAAAAGGAAAATTTAGTGTGGAGTTAGTCTGAATAATTGTATCTAAAACTATATACAGGCTTTTAATACTTGGTGTTGAAATGGTCAATTTTGATAAAAAAGATCCCAAAGATCCAATTAGATGACCTGGTTGCTTTGATTCAGAGTTTAGTGATCAAGCATATTTGGTGTTGTTTCTGCTACAGTTGTTTTAGTCATGTATGACTTTTTGTGACCCCATTTTGGAATTTCCTTGGAATGATCCTAGAGGTGTTTTGCATTTTCCTTCTTCAGTTCATTTTACATATAAGTAACTGAGGCAAATAGTTTAAGTAATTTACACAGGGTCTCACAGTTGGTAAGTGTCTGAAGCTAGATTTGAACTCAGGAAGTTCTATCCACTATCCACTATAGCACCTAGCTATCCCTTTTCTCCACTAGTTGGCATTTAAAATACTCAGTGGCCTTTTAGTAGGGTAATATAGTGTGTAAGACATTCAGGGTACTGATAGATTGCTTTACAATGAAGAGTCCTCTCTAGTGCATCCTAATTAACTGCATATTCTACTGCTTATACTCAATAAAAAAATGGATAATTGCCCAAGCCTGAATAGATATGTAGGTTATTATAAAACTTTGTAGGTAAAATGAACCTACAATTCAAATTCATGAACATTTCTTGAACAAGATGCTGATTATCACCTATACCATTTTCATTTGACATATGAGGAGGCTGAGGCCCAAAGAGGCTAAATGATTGAACCCCTGGGTCATTAGTTTTTAAGTGGCAAAGCCAGGGACAGAGCATAGATCACCTAAATCCTAATTGAGACATCTTTGTGCCATTTTAACCTTGTTTAGCCCTGGCAAATAATAAATTCATATCTTGCCTTATCCTATTAGTACTCTTTACAAAGGCTTGCTTTTGGTCTCAGTGTGTTACCTTTGGTGATGGGAGGCTAAAAGGCAAGAACATACTTAGCTGTAAGGATAGGGAGGGTGGGGATAATATGAATTGTCATTTAAAACCAGGTATAACTATTTGATGAGGTCCACCCAGAGCAAAGGCTATTGGATTATTGTGCTTGAGTAGTTGGGATAGGAGAGAGAATTGTATAGTTCTCAGGAACCAAGGTAAAGACTTCACACCTAGAGTCTAAGAATAAAGGAAATCATTTCTCAGGTTTAAGAATCTACCTCTTCTCCTAAGTATAACAATCTATTTAATAGTCAGGAAGAAAAGAAAAGGTGTTTCATAAACATCTAACTTCAATTATCACTAGCTTGAATGTGCCAATTTTCTATAAAGAGTAAGACCTGCTAATTATTAAATGACTTTGAAATTGAGGGTTGTTGGCTGGGAATGTAGTTTTCATATGGCTTTAAAATCCTGAATCTTTTGTACTTAATGAAGAAATACCACAAAGTGAGACTGCATCCAGAAAAAAAAAAAGGATTGGCTAAATCACATGATCTAATGTTCTGAAGGATGGCTATCTATGACTTTGTATTAACAAGATTTGTAGACTTGCTATTTCTCCCTGCAGTCATTAGCTGAAGAAGCTTACAAAAAGAAAACAATTAATTTAGGCCTCGAAGCTAATTGGAATCAATAGTTAATGTTTTTTTAGCTCTCCAAATTAATTACAAAATGATATATCTTCAATTTGATGACAGATTATGGATCAGTATCTAAAATTTCTCCCCCGAGGCATCTTTTCAACAAGGAATGTCTGCTGTGTCTAGTTTGGAGTTCTCCTCCCCTTGGTCTCTTGGTTCCTGGATCACCCCCCCCCACCCCCACTTTCTCATTATGCAGTAAATTTAATGTTAATATTTAATAAATTAGCACTCCTTTAAGCAGATGAACACTATCTACAAAACAAGTTCAGGCAAGCTGTGCATGGATTTGTTCAAGGTTCTAGCTATCAAAAAATGGAAAACAATCTTAGTCTTTAACGAATGTGATGGTGATTTCTTTCCAGTCCAGACCCCTATTCTCTTTTATGTGAAATGGACTAGCTTTCTTCATAGCACTACTCCTATGCAGGAAGGCTTCTAATTTTTCCAAAAAGCCCAAACTGTATAGTTGAAAATGAATTAGCATACTTTTCACAGTTCATTGGGGAGAAAAATGGGAACTGGATTAAAATGAGCTACTCAAATAGTGCTGTGAGCAGAATAATATCTAATGCTTACTGTATTTTAGAGGAAGCTTTTGAGATTCTGATACAGTTTTTTTTAAACAGATGCTCCAGGAAATCAGTGGAAACTATGTATGGAGCTGAACAACAGATGATGAAGTTTGTCTTCATATTTGTTGGACATGAATTCCCATTTCTTTGTAGGTACTGGCTTATCTGTGGTTGCTGCCACCATTCCCTCTTGACCTTGGGAAATAACCCACATTTCCTGAAACTCTCCTGACCTAGGAGAGAGATAACAAATTTGTACTCCTCTAAATTGGCTGAGATAGTATAAGGACAAAAGAGAACTTTGGTCTGTTAATTAAATTAAATTTTAATCTCTTAATTGAAAAGAACTTTTAATTAAGAGAACACTCTATTAAGTAATGATAACATATAGTGAATTAAAGGTTACCAAAGTGTAAGGGTGCTATTTCTCTTGGATTTGTTCAACTTGGTTTAAACAAGTGATGTGAAAGCTTCTTTGTCCATGACCCTCTGAGCTTTGTTCCTCTTCCAAGGACTATTTTATATACAGAAAAAGAGAAGGAAAAGGGCTGGAGGAAATGTCATTGATGGAAATCATGAGCAATTTAAGTACTTAATAGATTAGTAATATTCAGTAACTCCTCTTAATATTCATGTATGCCTCCATCCTAATTCCAGGTTCTGTTCCTAATCTGTAGGCTATAATTGCAACACTGGGTGGGGAGTTTATAGAATATCTGCAGGCAAATACACAAATGCTGTTTGATTTCTCTTGTTGCATGAATTCTTTCCATCACTGAAAATTTCACCCTGTATGATTTAGAAAGTAAGGCACATTATGTCACTTTAAGCATATTAATAAGATACTATCTATAATATAGTGAACTTTCAGTATATTCTAAAAATCATCTGAATTTCTGGAGGTATATTTTTTGCCTAGTGGAAAAAAAAGTCTCCATAATCATTAATTTTGTGACAGTTTTTCCTTGTATTTTTTCCTGAATAATCAAGAATTAACTCTGGAAGTTTTTATTAATACTGACAAACAGGCCTTACATGACTTCCCCAGGGTTGCCTTGATGATTTTCAGATTCCTAGATTGTATTACACTCATTTCTCTCTAGCCTTGCTTTTCAATAATCCCATTTATTTGCCACCTGTTCAGAAATGCTTGCCTTGGAGCTGTAGGTGCGGATGAGAGGTAAGTCATAGGCCAGGGGTTAGAGCTTCTGGAAGAGATATTCAGCTAAAATGTCTAGGCAAAAGAAAAGTTTACATGGGCTGAGGACTATAAGCCAGGAAGTTTCCCCTTCAGGAACTCCAGAAAGTAAGTATAGATCACAGTTCTAATTATTAGTGAGATTGAGTATCTTCATAGGTACAGCACTGGACTAAAGGGAAAGGAAAGGATTTTACTTTCATTTCAATTTTTGGATCATCATTTGGTTTGAATCAATTTGTATAATACTTTGTACAATACTTCATTTTAATTTTTTTTTATCAGCAAAATAAATTTAAGCCCCTGCCTTCCCTACTGCTTAAAAGATAGCTATAACCATAATTTAGATAATCTATGAAAAATAGGCACTAAATTAGATCCATAGCTGTGTGTAATTATATCTGTAGTGTATGTGTGCCCAAAATTCAAATATAAATAGTATACATGTTTTATTTATGAATTTTGTTTTTTATATCACATTCATTTTCAGATATAACATTTCTCCCCCTTTCATATCTTACTATGAAACTTTACTTGTAATAAACAAAAACAAAAAGTTAGTTTAATATATTATGTGAGCCAGAAAGTGCAAGGAATATTTAACATCCACAATCCCCTGCCTGTCTATCAAAAGGAGAAAGGTACATTTCTTTGTCTTTCTTCTAGGGACAGGACTAGTTATTATAATTATGTAGCACTAAGCTTTGTTTTATCATTCCTTCCACCTAAAAGGTTGTAGTCATTTTTCTGGTTCTGCTTGCCTAACTGCATCAGCTCATAAAAGTCTTTTTATAGCTCCCTGAATTTCACATCTATTATCATTTCTTATGGGCCAAAAATATCCAATTGTGTTCATATGTCTCTAAATTTGTTCAGACCTTTATTAATTAATGGATATTCTGTTTTGATTTCTTTGTTACCAAAGTGTGCTGCTAAGAATATTTTGGTATAAGCAAAATATTTTCTAAATTTTCACCTCTTTAGTTTATATTTATAATACTGAGATCTCTTAGTCAAAGGGTATAGGCATTTCATTCACTTTTTAGCTTCATCTTGGTTTTTTTTTTTTTTTCCCAGAGGAGTTGGGCTAATCCATAGTTCCACCAAAAAAGTATTAATGTGCCTCTTATGGGAAGAGGCCACCATTCTATCACGCCAATCTTTTGCCATTATGTTGAAAGGAGAGAATTCAATTACATCACACCATACAGTTTTAACTTTATTTTGAATTTATGAACATGCCTTATCTTCCTTACTAAACTGTAAGCTACTTGAATACAGGGACTGTGGTTATTATTCATTACCCTGCCTCTAGCAAAATTTTTGCATCTAAAAGGCACTTAATAAATATTTGTTAATGGGAATTGACCATGGCTGTAATATATGTTTTCTTCCTCCTGTCTAAAAAATCTCTTCTTTTTATAATGAATTCTCATTAGAACCCAGGGCTGTGTAACAGGATACCACAGTCGCTTTGATAGCATATTATAGGTAACATTAAAATGTTAACTTCTTAAGGCCATGGAATACTGTTTCACTGTGTTTGCATAATGCACACCATAGTGCCTCATAGCTATAAGGAAATCATATTTGAAGATGAAAATGATTCTGATTTGGTGATTAAGGAGGATGGAGCTAGTAATAACTATACTCAATGTAGTATTTTAGCATAGCTAGTAAGAGAACAGATAATTGTTAATCTCTAAATAATTAGCAGACTTGAATTACTCACTTTTCATAGAATGATGATTAAACATCAAAGGATAAATTAGAGACACACATGATTTAAAACCTGGACTACAAAGGTCATATGGATATTAACAAGGAGAAAATGAGGGTAAAGATTAGAGATAGAGACAGTGAGAACAGGTCTTTATTAAAATTGCTGGAAAAGTTGTATCAGGAAAGAAACATGATAGATCCAATTTCTGATGGACACTGAGTTATCTCCAGGTTAATAATTCAAAGTATAATATGATTCATATTTTATTTTTGCAAAGATATGTGTAGTTTTCCAAATACAAGATTATGATTTGTCAAAACATAACAAAATACTTAACCAGAAGACAGTCAATTTAATATGACACTTCATAAAATGGAAAAGATGTATTCTGAAGATATTTCTGTTTCTTTATTTTCCTTTCTGAATAGTCATTATTCTGAGAATTTGTGTATGCATGTATGCAAGTGTATATAGATAGGGCTATGTGTATACATATAAAACATGTGCACATATATGTACATATATGGAATGTATGTGCATGTGTATACACATGAATATGGATATACACATATATCTGCTCCAAGATTAAATATTAAATGTAACACATACTATACATGCAAACATTTATACATATCTATGTGTGTATATATATGTATAGATAGATACATAGATATGATTGTATGTGAAATATATGTATAGGTGTGGGTATACACACATTCACAGATACACACAAATTTCAATTTCAACAAATTTAAGTATAAAAAAGTTCTCCAAAGTGTGGGGAATAATCATATAATCTAGACAGAGATTTTTTTTTTTTGGAGAACAAGAGGATAACTAAAATTCTGAAGACCGAACTTAATGCAGAAAAATTTATTCATTTTCCATGCTTACTTTCCAAAGTTAAGTCTGATTTCAACTTTTAAGTATTTTTAAAAATCAGCTATAACCCAAATAAGTAAAATTGCAAATTAGTGAGCTAATGGGAAGTGAAGGTCAGAGGTCAGCTGGGTATAATAAAAGCATCTAACAGAGTTTGGAGGAAGGGATTTGGCTTGATGGAATATTGTATCTCAGAGACACAAAGCCCTGCAGGAGACATGGGAATCAGCCAGTGGTCATACATCTGGAAAATAAAGGCACAGAATAAATTATTCATGGATTATCTGCTCCTGCATAGGAATTTCTGTTTATTCACACTAAAGGAGCATAAAAAAGAAAACCTGTTTCACACCTGGCATTTAATTTAAAAGGGATTGCTTGTTGTGCTGAAAGGAAAGCCATCTGAACTGTACTAAGACCTAGGACTGGTCTGTGACTCTTGTAGCTAAGCACTCTAAAATATAATTTTGTTTTATTTTACAGGCTCATGGGTGAGCATGCATGTATATATATTTGCATGCCTCCTTGCACGTTTATCAACTGATATAAATGTGCACAAACATGATATAGTGGAAATTGCTGTAACTACTTCAAAAATCTTTTGCAACGCACTTGGTACAGTTCCTGACCTATAGTAAGTGACATATAAATGTTAGTTATTATTATAATTCTTCTTCTTGATAGGTCACATAGCTCTACAAACTTCCTAAAGAATTAAAATACATTTCTAAATTATAAAAGTCAAGCAGTTTCCCCAGGCTTTAACAATTCCTCTGTTTTAATTGGGTTTTGTATTAATCTCCCTCTTCTAGTGTGATAAGTGTGAAAAGTCTTTAGAGAAATCAATCTGATCTATTAATTTAGAGGTAACAACTTAATGTAAAAGGGTTTGGAAACTTTGAATTGGTCAGAGTTTTGGAGGCACTCGAACAAAGCTCTTGTTAAAACGAGACCATTTCCATTGAAAAATCTCATTGGGAGCAACATTGAAAAGTCCCTCAGCATTTGATAACTGACTAGAATTCTGACTGTGTGAAGAGAATCTTTGCTGTCTGAATAGAGTGACTATTTACTGAATAGATTCATGTCCATTTTAATGTTGACAGATGGAGGCCATGCCAGCAAAATAGCCAATAATTCTAAGAGAGATAAAACACATTGCAGTCAGAAAATTTGGCTTCAAGGCCTAACTATGTCTTATTGCAAGGCAGTCATAGGTAAGGTACTAAAAATCTCGTGGTCTTCATTGCTGCCTCTGTAAAACAGACATAAAATTCTGCCTCAATGAAACCTTCTCTCTTTAGTTGGGCGTGGGTGTCTTGAGGATCAACTCACCCAATGCCAAGTCCAAATGCTTTGTAAGCTATAAAAAGTTATATTAAGTTAAAGAAATGTAATCTGAGAAAGAATTCACCAGTATACATTTCTGTAGGAATTATTTTATTAATATGCAAACAAGTCATGCCCCAGATGCTATTTCATCTTGGAAAGGGATATAGAACAACACAAAAAATTACTTTGCTTGTTAGTGTTTTAATTCATTTCATTTTGCCCTTTTAATGGCTCAAGATTTTGATTACATTTTGCCCTTTGTTTTCTCTGTTTATTTATGGTTTCATGGGGAGATTTTTGTAGTTATTACATTTGATATATATGTGCATATATTAGATTATAAAGGCAACTAGGTACTTTTAAGTTTGTGGATAGTAGCCCTGGAATCAGGAACATTTGAATTCAAATATGGTCTCAGGCACTGTGACCTTGTGCAAGTTACTTTTCTTTGCTTGCTCAGTTTACTCAACTCTAACATGAGGATAATAATAGCACATACTTTACAGGGATCAAGTGAGATAATATTTCTAAAAAGATCTTAAAATAGTACTCAACACATAGTAGGCACTATGGCAGTGTTTATTCCCCTACTTTCCTCCACCAAAGGCAGTTTGCTGTATTCAATAGAGAGTTTGACTCAGAAGTAGGAAAACCTGGGTTCAATCTTATTCTGATGCTACCTGTATAATCCTGGGCAAGTTATTTAGTCTTTCTCCTATGATCAAATATATTAAATCACTGATGAGTTGTCATCTTAGCCAGTGAAGGTTTTCCCTGACTGAAATCTCAGATACCTACTAGCAGTGTGACTCTGGACAAGTCACTTGACTCTGCCCAAGTTTCCTCATCTATAAAATGATCTGGAGAAGGAAATGGCAAACCACTTCAATATCTTTGCCAAGAAAATCTCAAAAGAAATGACCAAACATTAGCATTCACAAAGTAATTTCACTTGATGTCACAACAACACTGTGAGGGAAGTACTACCAGTATCATTATCATCATTTTACAGAAGAGAAAAAAAACTGAAGCTCTGATGAATTAGTACTTGAAGATGATCACTTTGCTATTTAGTATTAGGGACACATTTGGAACCCAGCTATTCCTAATAGAAATATGTGAGTTGCTGCCCTATCCAACAGAAGAGTATATCGACTTGTCTTCCAGAGCAGAAGACCAGAGTTTCTTTCTCTAATATGGTTGCCAAAGAAGGAAAAGAACAACCAGAAAAAGAAAATAAATAATGTGTACATCTTTTCTACATTCCTACCCATTTCGTACAGTCCAGTGGTAGCAAACCTTTTATAGACCAAATGCCCAAACTGCAACCCTCATGTGGCATGTGAGCCCTGCCTCTCCTTTACTCCAGACAGGGGAGGGAGGAAGAGCTCTCAATGGGCTGTTGGGAAGAAGGGCAGCTAATCAGAGAAATATCCTCAGGCACATGTGGACAGGGGCAGGGGGCCAGCCCTTCCTGGCACACATGCCATAGGTTCACCAACATGGTTGTATTCCATCGAGTTGTGTGTATTTACTTTCCTTCTTGGCTAGAATCTCTTTAGCCAGTGATGGGCAAACTATTCCCCTCGGGCCTGGATCTGGCCTGCAGGGAATAGTTTGCCCATCACTATAGACTATTTCTCAGCTTTCCCTGATTGAAAGAGGTAACATTACACCTTCTGTATTCCAAGGTCTTTGCATCATTTGAAAGTTACCTTGGGGAGTGATATTTCCTTTTACCCAACAGGTTAATTTTAAGTCAAGAAAATTTAGCCTTTTTCTAAAAAAAATAGAAAATACCTCTTCAATCTAATTATACAAACCAATTTTTTCCTTTTTCTAAGACTGTTCCAGAAAGTGGTGGAGAAGATACATTTTAATTTTTCTCCTTACTCTATTATGATAAGATATCTATCAAAATCATCATGATATCAAGGAGAGCAAAAGAGGCAGATCCCAACAACTTAGTGGCACTAAGAGATGGATAATGATGTGACTTGCACATAGCAACTATTTGATAAACATTTTTATACACACTGTGCCTTGGTAATCCCATAAATTCCCAGGGGTTCAATTATATATGCAAATGACTTCAAAATCAATTATATGCAGCTCTAATCTATCCCCAAACACCTGTTCTATACTAATACCTGCTTACTGATGATATCTGATGGGATTTCTCATCAATATTTCAAAGTCAAGACATGGAAAATGGAAATTACCTGCCCTCTTCCCTAAATCACTCCTCTTCCAAAACTTATTATTATCTATAAAATTCTCTATCATTCATCTCTTCCCCCTGGTTAGCATCCAAAAATCATCCTCAACTCTTCATATGGTTATTCAATGCTCTCAAATGTTGATTTTAGACTTTCTTTCCAAGCCTCCATTTTTCTAACTCTCCAAGTTTCCATTATATATGCAAAATAAAATTATAAATTATAAACTTATTTGTATACATTTTGGATCCTTCTGATAGCATGTACTATTCTTGAGAGAAAGGACTATTTTGTATTTAGTTTGAGATTCACAATGCTAGTAGAATACTTTGCACATAATAAGCACTTAATTAATGCTTAGTGACTCGTAATGGATTTGGATCAGCTCCTGGGACCTCAGTTTCCTTCTCTGAAAAATTTAGATGACAATATTCTTTCTACTGACCTCACAGAGTTGCCCTGATTATGAAATGAAATAACAGATATGAAAACACTTTGATAAAATAAAGCACTTTAGATTTTAGAATAGGCCGACTGTTAGCTCCCGGCAAAACTTGTCTGCATTGTAGGAACTAACCTGGAGATTCACTATAATTTTATTTGCTATTGTTCAAGTTCCATTTCTTCCTTGACTACTTCTGCTTTCATTCACTCTCCCTCCCCACTAGATGCATGATTTCTAAATTCCTATACTACATTAGAATATGAACTATAGTATTTGGTTACATGCTACTTGTATTTTTTAATAGTTACATATATATGCCATGTATCTATCCCACAAATTACAAGTTCTTGTGTGTTCCTTGAAGCTTCTTTTGGATACTTCAGTGATGCTGGAGAGAGGGTAGTTATTCCATAAACATTTCTTAATTGCCTAACATGAAATTTGGTTCAAAGAAATTTGTCCAAAGATATTTCATTATAAGATGCTTGCAAATGTCTTTGTTATAAACCAGTCCCTCCTGTCATGTGATTTCCTAGTATGGTCTGGAGGGATGTTATGATAGTGAGATTACTGTACCCAGGGATGGTTATTATGGGGGAGATTTAGCAATTTTATTTTATGGTTCAAATAAAAGAAAGTAGAATTATCAACAAAGATTCCACTGACCTCTAGCCAAGGAAAATAAGAAAATAATCAAGAAAAATAGATGTATGTTTAGTGGGAAACTGAAAGCCATATCTTATTTAATCAGAACCAATTCACTGAATCTTTGATACTAATCTGTGCTTCTTATTTTCTTTTACTTTGGAAATAAGGTGATTGCGCACAGAATCTCAAATGCATTACAGTATTTGATAAATTGGAAATATCCCTAACAGTAGCAAGCTCTGTTTAAAAAATGATCTCATGTCCAAATAATGCCAATTCCTGGGTTTTTTAGATTGTGAGGAGATGGAAAAGCAACTTGAAAAATACCGTGCCTTACATTGCTGCAAAATGAGCCTGATTGATACCATATAATGTTTCTCAATTTGCAATGTTTCCAACAAGCAGCAAAGACTGAATGCTTAGAATGCAAATGAAAAAGTCAACTGAGCGTTCCATAAATTCTTACAATGAAAACAAATCCATCATTCTAAAATGTATTTTGATATCTAAATCTTAGGAATGCTTCCCTGTAATAGGCTGTGATAACACAGACAAACTCGTCAGCTTTTCTAGGGCTCAAATCGCTCATCTCAGAGCAGTTTTGGGGTGCTATCAGATGCCGAGTATCTTCAGTGAGCACAAGAAACAAACAAAAAACACCTGAGTCTGTTTTCAGTGTATTAAAGGTTATCTTTTGTTTGATCCACTAGAGACTATATGTTTTGAAGTCATATAATGTGGAATTAAATCCTTATTTAAACTCTACTACTTGCTCTCTATATGGTCTTGGGCAAATAGATTAACCTCTTTGGATCTCAATTTCCTCATATATAAAATGAGGGGGCCGCACTAGATGAGCTCCAAGATCCTTTCCAGCCCTACATCTATGATACCATGATATTTTGCATTGATATCTTTTTTTCTATGTGAAAAGTTGATTTTTATATAAGATTTACTAGAGTGAAAATATTAATATTATACAATGTTAGAAAAGTACTACAATATTAGGAAAGACCAAAAATAAATTATTCAATCTCCTCACTGTTCAATTATCAGAATGATATTGTCTCAATGTGACACCAGTGTCAATCTAATCATGGCCTCTAAGGATGGAAAAAGTAACACTCAAATTCTTGTCGAATCTAGAGGTTCTGCCACTAACTAGAGTACTTTGTAATTTTAGGCAAACCATTTAAATTTTTAGTTTTGTTGGATCATCAATAAAATAAAGGGGCTCTACTAGTTTGGTCTCTTAAAACCTCTTCTATCTCTAATAGTCTATGAATGTATGAAACTGATTTTATAGGCCATAAGAAATGACAGTGGACACAAGTTGTTACATCTGGTCACAATCTGTCTGGGATTTGCACAGGATGATGACAAAGAATGATAAATTACAGATTGAATGCTTTTACCATCTCTGATGAAAGCGCAACTCAAAATCTTTGTGCTATGCCAATGCTTACAGAAAAAAATGCTACTTTCAAAGGTCACTGTGCTTTAATTTGGGTGTATTTCAATTTATCTGTCCTGTAAAAATTGGCGTTTTCTTTCTGGTTCACTAACCATATGTTGCTTTTTTTCTTGTAATCAAGTTCCAATATCATAAAATTGTAAAGCTCAAAGTGACCTTAAGATAATATAGTCTACTGTTTCCTTACTGTTATACCATGACAAATGTTATTAGTATTATTTTTTACTACTAAAGGTCCTTCCTTCTTAAAACCTGGAAACTAAAAACAAAAATGGAGGAGCAAGAGGGAGGATGTTAACTGGCTATTTCATTGTAACAAACAAATTAGTTAATTTAAAAAAGAAGTAAAGTTATTTCCCCAAAATTACACAACTAGCCTATGGCAGATCTGGGACTCCAAACTAGATTTCTTGACTTTTCTAATGTTGTTCGGTGTCTCCCAAATGGTTGAGTCCTCTTTTGACCATATCAGCTGCTTTCTTCTATACTGTATTACTATGTAACTTTAGTATCTCTTAAGTGATACAACTCAGAAAATTATCTAACACTTATTCTGTGGAAGTTTCACTGGTGTCAGCTGTTTTCTCCCCACTCTTAATATGATGACAAATTCTGGTGTGGAAAACATACCCAAGGATAGAAAGAAACAAAATATTCTGGCTAAGCTGTGCAACAGGAAATATCCTAATTACAGAGGATTTGATTTAATAACATAGTCATATGTTTTTTATGGCCAGTTGGGGATTTATGAATGAAAGCATAATGCATTTTAGTACATTGGTTAATGTCGTCCTTTCTATTCCATGTTCTCTCGCAGATGACCATTGAAACTCCTGCAACAATCTGGAAAGTCAACTGTACAGACATCGTTAGAACTTGAATTCTACTCTATAAATTTCAATGGACACTTTATATTCTGTTTTAGAATTATTAAGAAACAGTGTGAAAGTAGTGGATAGAAAGCTGGTTTTGGAGTTTGGAAGACCAGATTCTAGTCTCAATTCAGATATCTACTGGCTATGTAGCCCTGGAAAAGTCACTTAACCTCCTCAATCTGAATTCAAATCTTACTTCCAGTTAGGTGGTTCTGGTAAAGTCACTCCATCACTGTTTGGCTCAATTCCTTCACCTGTAAAATGAGGATAATAACATCCATATCAGGGTTTTATATAAAGGTCAGATGAAATATTTGGAAGATATTAGGCATTATAGAAATGCTGATTCTCTCTCCTTTCCCTCTCTGTGTCGGGCAATTTCTAAAACTGTAATTTGGAGCTAAGGTGCAGAAGATATGCATGGCAATAACAATAACAATAATAATTGCCAACATTGATATAGAGTCTATTGTGTGCCAGGTACTATTTTTATAATGATCTCATTTGATTCTTACAAAAATCTTGGGATTATTAACCCCATTTTACACTTGAGAAAATTGAGTTAAACAGAGATTGAGTAACTTTCCAGAGTCTGGAAGTAAGTATATGAAGCTGGATTTGAACTCAAGCCTTTCTCATTCCAGGACCTATGCTCTCTATCCACTGTGCCATAGCAGAAGTTCTTCCCTGGAACTCTTTATATTGAGGAAATCATCAATTTGTGAAAAATAAATAAATAGAAGCTACTACTGATCATATATTTAACTGAAGACCTCTTACCATCTTATTTTAACTACATTTATGATTTTAATCTCATGTGTCCACTTCTAGGTGAAAACTTCCTCACAGAAACTCTTATACAGTTTGTAATCTTAGACCATTCCTTTGTGTAAATATAAGGAAAATGACTTCCCATTGACTCAGTGTTATTTTCATTGGGGTCTTTTGAACTCAACATTTTCTGACTTCAGTTCTGGTCTTCTATACATTGGATTACCTTATCTATCTTCTGGCATCTTCATCTAGAAGGAATGGTTTGACTCTTCATTATGTAAACTGATGAAACAATAACACTTAGGCTGGGCCATGTTTCAGTTGACAACAAGAGGGATTTGGCAAGAAGAGTAGATTTTGTGAGAGGAATTAGAGGATGGATCAGTATCATTTAGTCTAGAAGCATGTCTAATCCAGAGCATGCATTTAAAAAAATTTCTCTATGACTCCCATTTGTGAAGAAGCTAAGGGGAAGATTCCATGAGCTGATAAAGCTGAATTTATGAATCTTCTTAAACAATTCCCTTATACCATCTTGGATTTTGAAAGTACTTTTCTGAAGGTAAACATATCTACTGGGTAGGAGAGAGGAAAAAGAACCTTCTCTTCTAAGCAAGTGCCAATATCGTTTAAATATTCATTCTTCTCTTGTTCTCAGAAGATCATATAGTAAAGTTCATTCTGCCATTAGCACGTGGGCCAGATTTCTTAGGAGCCAAGCCCTGAATGAGAGCATGTGTGTATGCATATCCTTGCACACGTGTCCAAGGCAATGTTTCACCCAATATGACATAGAGGAGTTGTCCCTCAGCCAAAGGCAAAATTGAACAAAGATGTCCTGCTCTATGAACAAAGAGACCCTAATTTTTTTTTAGGATTCCAAATCTCACCCAACAAGGAACGTTTTGAGTCAGATGGTTTAAAGGCCAAACAGTTCTCCAATTTAAAGACTCCAAATTAAGAGCACAGCTTTCACTGAGTTCAAAGTGAGCCAGCAACCAATGTTTTCCTTTTTTTGCATAGAATATGAACTTGAAGAGCTCTACAGATGGTAAGGAGACTTGTATCTGTTTTGCCAATCCAAACTGATAAGCATTTAGATCTCTTTTCAGTTGAGGAGAGGAGATAATTTGCCTGCTATGCATGATATATTTTTCAGTAAGCTAGGCCTTATTTACTAAGATGATATTTGAGAAGAATGCATTTTAAGAAGAGATGAAACTAAATGATTCAGTAGGCCAATAAGTCCCCAGTTATTAGGATTCTTGGACCACAAATCCTGGAAAGATCCCTCCCTCACCCCCAGTGGATTGCCTGTGCTTATTGATTTGAGGTAGTTTGAAAAGAGGAATCTCCTTTTTTTATTTTAAACTCTTACCTTCCATATCAGAATTAGTATTAAATATTGGCTCCAAAGAAGAATAGTTGGGGCTAGGTAATTGGGTTTAAGTAACTTACCCAGGGTTAGACAGCTAGTAAGTATTTGTGGCCAGATTTAAACCCAGACCTGGTTCTCTAACCATTTATTCCTGGATCAACTTTTCCGTAAGCCAATTCTAGGTGTTTTAAAAAAAAATTAGATATATTGAGGGCAGAGGTTAAAAAAATGTCACCAAATTGTTTTCAAACACCCATCATCCTGATTCAGTTTTGAGATATGAAAAGAACGTTAAATAAAAAAAAAAGACATACCTTGAGGCACGCATTCAACATGAAAATGAATTGCTGAATGTGGGTTGTTTTTTTTTTTCCCCCCAGTGGAACATTAAATCCCTTTGACAATAGCTATTTAGACTCCTTATATCAGTTACCTATTATTGGTATAATGGATTATTTCATGAATGCAACATACTACTTTGTCATAGTGATGAGTGCAATGAAGAAACCTGAAAGTATAGTGAAAAAGAAAATCTCTTATTCTAATAATTTTATTATCCCAAAGTTCAGAGATAGAAGCTCTGGGCATGTAGTTAGCCAATGGCCTTTATGCCAAAGCTTACACACCTGTTTCACTAAATGGTCATGGGAAATACATATTATGTTCCTCTGCTTTCTGTTCTTTCACTTTTAGCTTCTCATGATGACCTAAGGCTTTCATTTTATTAAGGAATTCCACTCTTGGCAGGGGAGGAAAACAGATGGTATATCTTTAAGTGTATAATGCAGGCCTCCTCCACATTATTTTTAGAGAGTAAAGTAAGATTAAGGGAAGTGAACTCATGCTGTTCTGTGAGAAACAGGCAGCGCAGTTGGTTTGTCTGGGAAAGCTTCCATATGCATACAAGTGATGTCTTTTCCTGATCCCCATCCGCCATCTTCATTTTGACTGGATATACAGGAACAACTGGGACTCAAAGAGGGAACATCTGACTGTTTTCAGTGCTTAACTGGTTATATAACATGCTAGCATTTTCCCATGGTACTATTGTTCGAGATGGGATATTATTGGCATTGATTTAGGGGAATTTGGACATGATCACCAGCAAGGATTGCAGAGTACTGTAGTGTGTGTGAGTCGTGTGCATTTTTTCATGTGGGGTACTGTACTATTCTATATAAATAAAGTTATGGTTGGTATACATGGAATACTTGTGAATAATTTTAAAAATTATATCCTTACAGAGAACTCAAGAATGGATTTGAATGTACCTAAAATATAGTGTTCAAAAAATCGTAGTATAGTTTTAAGCTTTTCAAACACATTGATATTTTTTTGAACAGTCTAAATAAATGCCATGGAGTTGGGGAGAGGGAAGAAAGTTTACCACCTCCATAACTTTATGTGAAAGAATACTCCTGGGGCAGCTGGTTGGCTCAGTGAATTGAGAGTTGAGCCCAGTGATGGGATGTCCTAGGTTCAAATCTGGACTCAGATTCTTAGCTGTGTGTCCTATGCAAGTTATTTAACCCCCATTGCCTAGCCCTTACTGCTCTTCTGCCTTAGAACCAATACATAGTATTGACTCTAAGACAGAATGTAAGGATTAAAAAAAAAAAAAAAGAACACTCCTATACTATACCAAAGGTAAGTGAGGTAAGAGCATGGCTTCAAATTGCACTCCAGAAGAGCTGTATTAGTTCACAATTCTAGCAACGCTATATTATTGCCCTAATTTTCCCATATTCACTTCAAGTTATTTTCCTTTTTTGTCAGATTAGTCAATCAGATGGGTATTAAGTGGCATCTCAGAGTTGTTTTAATTTGCATTTCTCTAGTTAATAGTAGTTTGGAACATTTTTTCATATGACTGAAGATAATTATAATTTCTTCATTTGATAAATGCCTATTCATAGTGCTTGACCATTTATCAGTTGGGGAATGACTTGTGTTCTTGTAAATTTAACTCCGTTCTCTATATATTTGAGAAATGAGGTCTTTGTCAGAGACCCTTGCTATAATATTTTTCTCCAGTTTTTTGTTTCTCTTCTAGTCTTGGTTGCATTGGTTTTGTTTGTACAAAAAACTTTTTAATATAATGGATTTAATCTATTTTATATCTTGTAATGTTCTCTATTTTTTTATTTAGTCATAAATTTTTCCCTTATCCATAGAACTAACAGGTATACGGTTTTGTGATTCCCTCATTTTTTAATGGTATGCTTTATTTCTAAATCCATTTTGATTTTATCTTAGTATATGGAATGAGATATGAGTTCTTCCAAAGGCTTGGATCTTTAGGTTTGTCAACTACTAGGTTACTATGGTCGTTACCACTATGTGTTGACTACTACCTAATCTATTCCATTGGTCTGCAGATTGTGTGTTGATTCTTTGCCACTTGTGCTCATTTTTGTCTGACAACACCAAGAAAGCAGAGGTTCTCCACCAGACAGCACTGCATCATCCTTACATGAAACCATCAGTTAAAGCAAATGGAGAAATTTTGATTTGTAGATAAATTCACATTCCTTGGTAGTATACCTTCCAGAGTACATGTAGATGATGAAGTTGACACACATGTTGCCAGAGCTAGCTCAGTATTTGAGGAGCTCTGAAGGAAACCGTGGAAGAGAAGAAGAATTAGGCTGCCTAATAAAGTGAAGGTCTTTAGACCCATCATGCTTACCTCATATTTTATATCTGGCAAACATGGATAGTATACTAGTGCCATACCAGAAAATTAAATTGCTAGGGGGCAGCTGGGTAGCTCAGTGGAGTGAGAGTCAGGCCTAGAGACAGGAGGTCCTAGGTTCAAACGCGGCCTCAGCCACTTCCCAGCTGTGTGACCCTGGGCAAGTCACTTGACCCCCATTGCCCACCCTTACCAATCTTCCACCTATGAGACAATACAAAAGAAGTGCAAGGGTTTAAAAAAAATTAAATTGCTGCATTTGAATTGTCTTAGGAAGATCTGAAGATCACCTGGCAAGATAAGGTAACAGACACTGCAGACCTTTTTCAAGCAGAACAGCCAAGCATTCAGACTCTACTGCAGAGATCTCAACTCCAATGAGATGGTCATGTTGTTTGGATATCAAATATAAATTTGTCTAAAAGACTATTTTACAGAGAACTTCAACAAGGCAAGTGCTCACATGGAGGTCAGAAAAAAATGATAATAGGACATTTTCAATTTCTCTCTGAAGAATCTCTGTATTGATTATGAGAATTGGGGGAGACTGGCACAGGACTGTCCAACATGGTATGTTCACAATCAAGAAGGTGCTCTATGAGTAAAACAGAATTGCACTCAAAATAAACATGAGATATGAAAATTTAGAGTCATCTCCATGCCAAATGTTCATTTAAGCTATTTGAATCTGACCTTTGGTAGAGCTTGTGGGGGCTCATATTGGTTTGATCAGACACACTGTTCATTGGCCCTGCCTTAGTGATATAATTTTGGTTCTCTTCTACTTTCAAGTACAAAAGAGAAAAATCCAACTATTATTAAAATTTTACAATGGATCTTATCTTCTGGCCACACTCTTTTATAGAATAAAGTTACTGTTACCTACTTTTTAAATCCACCGTCCATTTTTATTTATACTATTATTATAGGACATATATAGCTGACAACCCATAATGAGGAAAAAGTAAAATCCATACACATATAAAGCTCAAGCTAAATTCTATGCTAGTCAAACATTGACTATAGTAATCTATTCATCCCCAAAGAGGGATGTGGGAAATCAAAGAAGGTTCCAGAGTACACTAAGATGATTTAAATGGTTGGAAAATAAACATTAAGAGGAAAGAGGAATATGTCAACTACCTGGCCTGCAGAAAAGTAGTTTGGAGTAGATTTTAAGTATTCTTAAGGATAGGAAGGATTTTATTCTTACTCTCTACTGGGAATAAAGGAAGAAGAAATGTGCTTAAATGAGAGAGAGGTTTAAGTAAGACTCTTCCAAAAGTAGAAGAGCTTCAATGATCAAATATTGAAGGAGGTTATAGAATATCCTCTGGAATTTTTTTTAACTTGATATAAGGATATTGAGAGGTTTTGATTTTTGTTTTTGCACTATTCAGCATAGAGCACAAAAGCTAGATTTTGTTTTGTTTTGGTTTTTGCTGCTGACAGATATATATGATATGAATTCAGACCAATGGAATAAAGGATTATTACTTTATTTTCTTAGCTACTATTCTTGCTTGGATTAATTTGCATACCAAATCCAGAAGAATGTAGGGGTGATATAGTGATATAAGCATCCTATCTTTTGTCTATCTTTAGTATGGTTTCTTTGGCAAAGTCCTCAAAAATGGATTTTGATGGCAAAGAATTCCTATATGGTTTAAATGAAACTAACAAAGACTTTCTAACACAAAGACAGTTAGTTGTTTAGCTCAATAGACTTGATCACTAGACAGAGAAATTGCAAAGAATGGACTTATTCATAGAGAAGGGCACATTGTCTAGCTTTTCTTCAACTAACTGCCCTTACCTAAATTTGATGACTCATACAATATCTCACTTTTGATTAAAGATTTGTTGGTCTATTCTTATTAGTCTGTCTCTTGGCAGATGATATCTAAGTCTGGCTACAGTTGTTGAGAATTTTCAACCTAGAAATTAGTAGCAAGAAAATATTCAGGAGATACAAAACCAGTGCAGAGCCTCAGTGGAAACAACATAATTTTCATCAGAATTCAGAGGTTTAATGCCATAGCAGATGGCAACAGTGAAGTGTATGTTGACATGATAAAAATACTTTAGTAGCTTGAAATGAAAGAGGAATGAGTTACCTTGGACATCCCCTACTAGTGTGCTCTCCACATATGCACCTCAGTACACATGAGTTCATGACATGTGCCTCATTATGTGTGATTCCTAGTCAAGTTTCTATATCTCCAAGTCTTTATTCAAAGTTCTTTGTTTTAAATATTCTATTTATATGTATCTTCACTCATAGGACATTGTTCTATGTAGGCATGGGTACAGTTGGGGATTTTCAACTGTAATTTTGTTTGCTATGTGATTTGATGAAATAATTTTTAAAAAACATCTAGAATGTTCTCTAGTTGGCTAGTGAAAGTAAACACATTAATGGGTGCCATTTCACTATAATTTTAAGTGGTTGCACACTCATAAAGTACCTTGAACCTAGAATAACTTTTCTGGACACCAAAGTATGAGTGGAGGCATAATCCAGGGGATAAAGAGAAAAAAAATTGACTGTTGAGCTCTCATAAAGAAGCACTTTGCTAGGAATGAAAAGCGATAGACATAAAAATATAGCTACAGCACCTAAGTTTCACTTCAGACTGGTTGAGGAGACAATATGTAAATACATGTAAACTAAATTTCAATATATGGTGGCTTGCCACCCCCAACTCACTAATGTGAATCTAATAGAATTAATTTCAGTCACCTGGGTAAATTAATCAGGGAGATATTTTTGGATAGGTAGATTTTTCATTGTCTTTAATCACACTCTCAGGTTTATTAAACTATATTTTGAAGATTTCCAGGTCAATCTTGCAAGTCTTCATTAGTCCTGGATTATATACATTGAGAGGGTTCATGGGAGGTAGGGAAGTTAAGTGATCATTTTGAGTTATGTGTGCATTGGGTTGGGGAGAGATTTGAAAGTCCTAGATTGTCTTTTATTCTCACCAAGTATGTAGCTAGAGTTCCTCAGAGTTATACTTAATTAATAACTAATTAAAATCTAAGTAATTAGTGCCAGCCCTTTCCCTTCTTAAAAGGAAACACTTGAAGCAAAATTATAGTTTTCTCCTTTCTGATGTTTACATCCACTCCCCTGGATGAACAAAAAAGAAATGATTCTTTACTGAAAACCTATGGTACATGGTAGAGGAGGGATATATGAATATATGGCAACAGCCATAAGAAACTGTACCAAGAGGAAAATGGTAGGAAAGTACAGCTAGGGATACTCTATTATCTTATACATATGAGAGATTTTTGTTACCTTCATAAGATCAGAGGTGGAATTTCTATCTTTTGGTTTCTATGTATTTTGGGGATGGAATATAGATGGTGATGGTCTTGGTAAGACTGATTCACTTCTGTAATTGAGGAAAAGATAGATGTCATAGATGTGGTAGAGGGAACTTTTCCTCTGGATTTATCTTACATGTTCTATTGTCTCTTCAAGTCATCATTCAGTATGTACTATGAATGAAATAGGCACTTAACAAATATTAATTGAATATAATGCCATTCCACAGTGAAGATTTACACCTAGGTTGTGAGAGTGGGAGGGGGCAGCAGACAACAGGCTTATCTATTCCTCAGTTTAATTATCTAAGAAAGCCATTGCAGCAAGTACTGACACTCTCCAGGCAGACACATGGCCTTATTTTACTGGGGAAGTGCATACTAATCATAATTACATGGGCACTTCTGTTTAGAATAACACCCAATGTGTTTCATCAACATGAATATTTTCTTGCCATCTGGTGCCACAGATCTAGATTTAACATAAGCATCCAAAGAGTCTCTCCTTCTAACTTTAGGGACTGTTTCTCGTCCCCAACCCCCTTTTTTCCCCAGACATCACCAAATACACCATTATAAAGCATTTATACACTCTGGGGAATCTTTATTCCAACTCCCACTCATATTGAAGAGTTAAGACCCCCATCACAAAGTAACAACATTTCCTTCTCAGGGTTCTAGAAAGTAACTGAGAACTTCCCTAATTTTCTCTCAACAGAGTAATTTCAGCTTTTGCCCTATTTCTGGAGTTTTTCTCTACTCAAATCAGTTGCCAATTGCAGTTAGTAACTCCATCATCTCATTCTCTCCAGTGAGTATTATCTTATTTCATTTATCTAATTAATATAACTATTACATAAGAATATTTACTGAGAATATTAAAAATAGAAGTAAAATAATTTGCACATTTCTCCCATACACCACTTAAATCCCTAAGGATATTGGGCTCAAACATAAAGGAGTTATTAAAAAGAATTTGCCTAAAGTTTACTTCTGAATGGAGAACAGCAACTAGACAAAATTAGTACTTTACTTCTAGAATCTTTACTACTGTGCTGATCCCCTGAAGAATTGTATCTTCAGGTCGTTCTTCAGGGCTGCATTGATACTTTACCAGACTTGACCATGGACTCTCATCATTAGATTTCTGCTCCGTTCAAATCCCACAAAGTTGTTCTATCTCCAATAGTACTTCAGGTAAAAGCAGGAAAGAATAACCCAATAGAGACATAAAAACAGCTGTGTTATATTTACAACCAAATTTCATCCTCTCTTTGACTGTGTATAGGAAAAAGAAGATGAGTTAACTGGCTAGTATTTTTTATAAGCACTCTCATTTCTACTTCAGTAGCCAAACAAAAAGGTTATCTTCACTAAAGATTGATATGGTGAGTGCTCATAGAACACCTACATTTGTTCTAAAATCTTCATGGGAGATTACATAAGGCAGAGTCCACTGCTTATTATCTGAAGTCAGGGGTCAATTGTCTAATCCCCTGTTACATTAAGATTTTGTGGAATTTAGCACCAATGTTAGAAAACTGACTTCGCCAATGACAATGCTATTTAGCTAGGTTGATCAATTTTTACTTTTTTTATTTGTCTGTGATAATAATTGCTACCCCTGCTTTTTTAACTTAGCTGAACCATGATAGATTCTATTCTAGTCCTTCTACTCTGGGTCTCCCTGCTTGAAATGTGTTTCTTATAGGCAGTATATAGTGGAATTATGGCTTTCAATCCACTTTGCATTACTCTTCTGTTTTATTGGTGAATTTATCTCCTTCACATTCATAATTTCTTGTTACTAATTGTGTATTTTCCTCTATCTTATCTTCCCTATTTATTCTTTTTCTCTCTTTTCAGCTTTTCCCTATTAACAAATATTTTGCTTCTCCCCAGTTCATCTTCATTTTTGTCCATGTCCTCATATCTTATTGTCCCTCCTTATCTTACTACCTCATAGGGTAAGTTAAGTTTCTATAGCTAATGGTTTATGTTTCAGGTAAATATAATTATCCAAAAAGAAATTAAACAGTAAAAGAAAATCCTGGCAGATGACAATTATCTTCATTATCATAGTAGAAATTCCAATACATTGATTTCTACTATCTGTCTTATTATCTAGAATTGAGTTCCTTTCTTGGTCATCCAACATATGTGAGGTATAGTTGTCAATCAGTCATATTTGAGTACCTATTATGTGGAAGTCATTATGCTATATAAGCAAGTAATGTCTAGTTTGTGGTTCCACATCTGAAATAGTTAATCACTCAGAGCCAGAAAACCAGTGCTTTTAGTAAAAACTCTCAACAAGGTGACAGCTGGGTAGCTCAGTGGATTGAGATCCTGGCCTAGAGAAGGGAGGTTCTAGGTTCAAATCTGGCTTGACACTTCATGGCTGTGTGACCCTGGGCAAGTCTCTTAACCCCCCAATTGCCTAGCCCTTACTACTCTTCTTTCTTGGGACCAATACATACTATTGATTCTAAAGTGGAAGGAAGGTAAGAGTTTAAAAAAAGAAAAACTCTCAAAAATTTCCAGGTAAATCCATCCATAATGCAGGAAAAAGTAATCCAGGAGTAGGAAATGTTGAAGTTATAATGAAGCAATTAAGAAGAAATGCTTAACCAGAAACTCAAAAAATCTAGGACAAGAGCACAAGAAACAGGTCCACATGAAATGAGAGAAAGACATAAAGACACACACACACACACACACACACACACACACACACACACACACACATACACAGGGAACCATTATTGTAGTCACTGCTAATTGTTGGGAAATGCAAAAGCAAGAAAACAAGATGGTTCTTACTTTCAGGAATTTACCTTCTAATGAAGGATGAGAATTGGAAAAGGGGAGGCACCCATGAAAGGGCAAGGCAGCTTTTCTGAATTTGGAACACATCAGAAAGCAGACTAAAAAGAGAGTGAGCAAAGTATCTTGGACTTTAGGTGCTATCCTGGTTTCAGAAAAAGATTCACCAATCATTAAGTTGGCTCTAGGTTTGAGTCATCCTCTAGGTCAGTGATGGGCAAACTTTTGAAAGAGGGGGCCAAAGGAAAGGAAATGCTCATCTGTCTGTCTGTTTCTAAGGCAACTCTTTCGAAGTTTCATTGTATTTGTCAGATTAGGAATAATGTCCTGTAGCTGGATAGAACATTTCAGGGGGCTGCTTCTGTCTTGCCAGCTGTAGTTTGCCCATCACTGCTCTAGGTGGTAAAGCAGTCAGTGTAAGGGTATAGAATACCATATAATGAACTGAGAGAGAATTTGGAAATAGTGAAATGAAAGTTGATACATTTTCCAGGAGACAGAATATAAAATGGAGATATGTGTAGAAAGATAAGGGGCTGAACTTTAGGGAATTCTTACATGTGAGCTCAAAAGTAAAAGGAGATGAAAGAATACTACACAGCAAGACAAGTGGATTGCCAGTATGGAATAAAGAAACCATGAGAGAGTGGTCAATTTTGTCAAATAAAATGCTTCACATGGTCTTGCCATTTTTCAAACTACCATCCTTTGCTTCACCTTCATTTCACAGCCAAACTCCTAGAAACAAGACTGCTCATTTCTTCTATTTCTCTACTCATAAATTTTTTATTCAATTGCAATATGGCCTCCATCTTCCCCATTCAATTGAATCTCTTCAAAGTCACCAAAATTCTCGCAGCTAATAAGTCTGATTTTCATAGTTTTTTTTTCACTTCTCATCTTTAAAAATTATCTATAGTCTTTGACATTGACTGCCTCCTAGATACTCTCCCTTCCTGAGTTTTCAGAACATTTTACTTTTTGACTTTCCTTCCTGTAGGATAGTATTTTCTCAGTCTCATTTTTAAAACAATCTCTCACAGACCACTTCCTAACTATAGATGGTCTCTGTGGCCCTCTCCTTAGTCTTCTTTTCTCTTGACATTGGAGCGACAAACATGTGAAACAGTAATCCATTTTATGTCATCAAAAGGTGATAAAACATAAACCCATCCTGATATTCTAGCTCTAGGATGGCTTATCTTAATATAATGAGACAGAAGTGAAGAAAAATATCCTTATATGAGAAAATCCAGAAATCAAGGGAAGAAAGGAACATGGGTGAAGATCAATGGGAACCAAATATAAGTGATATTGTCTTGTGATTTTGCTAAAGATCACCTAGACATAAAGAGGAAACAGATGGGGATTTGGGGAAATACATCATGAAAACCTTGCAGAACACAGCAGTGATGGTAGCCTTTAATTATCCAAATATAAATTAGAGCTCTATCATTGATGAAAGCAGAGAATATGATAATTTATTGACTTGCTTTAATTTTCTCCACAAAAGATGATCAAAATAATTAATTGAAATACTTTTTTACATCAGATTATCACCAATAAGGAAGCAAAGGTTAATAGGACTCTGGGAAAAGGTGGCCATTCCATTGCAGATTTTGTATTTAATTCAGAGATCAAGTCTGACATGATCTGACTGCCCAAATTCTGTCACAGCTGATTTCTAAGTGTCAAAGAAAGGAGAGTTAAGGTCTCATGGCCTAAAAATCTATAAGGAAATTATCCCAGGGAGGTGAGAAGCCTCAAAAATGAAATTCTTAGAACCCAAAAAGAAACAAAAATCTGATAAAAAGGAAATGTGAAAATTATCTAGAGACACTAATGTGGATTACAGAGAGCTTAGCAAGAAACTTAGAATTTAATAAGACATGATAGAAGCAAGGGTATGTATGAAAGATGAATACAAAATAGCAGCAGGAGTGCTATTCAGAATGAGCTTGGCCTTGAAAAGAATAAAAACGATTTTTAAAGTGATATTTAGAAAAAAGTATTCATTGAAGTAGATGGAACAATAGTGATAGATGATGGAGAAAGCAGAGCTGATCAAAACTTATTTTACCTCCATTTTCACTGACAAAGATAAATAATCTTTGCCCTTAAATGGAGTTAATAAAAATGATTTTGAGGTAAATTAAAAGGCAAGTAGGAAAAGACACTATTAGGGAATATATAGTTGCCTTTGATGAGTTTACATCTGCAGGGCCAAACTAGTTATATTCATAGTACCCAAACAACTGACGGATAAGATTACTGAGCCAGTCAATGATATTCAAAAGATTGTGGAGAATGGGAGAGATGTAAAATTGAAGAAGAGTAAATGTTACCTTTATAAGAGAGAAGAGTTCTCAGTAGATCCATCCATAGGAACACAAAAAGCAAGAAAACAAGATAATTCTCACTTTCAGGAGCTTAAGTTATACTAGGGGAAGACAAGACAGAAATCAGAGGTGGAAAGGGGAACATACCTGTGCAGGGGCAAGCTTCTGTGATGGTAAACATCAGAAATCTAGAAGGTCAATGAACTATATGGGTGGAAGTAAATGTAAATAAAAAGGAAGTGTTCTCATAACTTCCAAAATATTTAAAGTAGTTCTTTTTGTGATGGCTAAGAATTAGAAACAAAGTTGATGCCCATCAGTTGGAAAATGACTAAACAAATTTTAGTATATGAGTGGAATGCTACTATGCCATAAGAAATAATGCATATGATCAGAATGGAGAAGCATGGAAAGAAATATATGAACTGATACAAAGTGAAGTGAGTAGAGCTGAGAAAAATAACATACACAGAAACTGCAACAATTTAAATGGAAAAACTATGATGCACCAGAAAATTAAAAGTAAATGTAACAAAATTATAAAGATCAAGGAGGACTCAAATGAAATATAAGAACCCTTAAATTTCTACCTTAACAGAGGTGAGATGTCCATTAGTGTTACACATTGTACACGTATCAATCAATTACACTGATTTTTAACCTCTAAAATATATTATTTATGATACAGAATGACACTTCAAGCATAAAGAGACATATAGGACACAATGATGATATAAGAAACAGAAAACATCAATAATCTTTAAAAAGAATAAATGTTATCTTATCTTCCATTAGATTGTGAGTTCCTTGAGAACAGAACTGTCTTTTGTCTCTTTTTTGTATCCCTAGCATTTAGCACAAAGCTGAGGCACATAATAGACACTTAAATGTATAGTGACTGATTTTTTAAAGTAAAGATGTAAAATGGATAATTTTGAACACATTAAATTGAAATGTTTTTGAACAAATAGAATTGATATATCTTAGATTCGGTGAACATAGAATAGTATACTTGTCAGATCTCTGGGAAAGGAAAGATTTTAAAACCAAGCAAGAGTTAGAAAAAAATTACAAAATGTAAAATAATTTTGATTACATTAAATTAAAAAGTTTTTGTACAAACAAAACCAATGCAACCAAAATTAGAAGAGAAGCAACAAATTGGGAAAAATCTTAATAACAAAAAACTCTGACAAAGGTCTAATTACTCAAATATACAAGTAGCTAAAGCAATTGTACAAAAAAATCAAGCCATTCCCCAATTGATAAATGGGCAAGGGACATGAATAGGCAATTTTCAGATAAAGAAATCAAAACTATCAACAAACACATGAAAAAGTGTTCTAAATCTCTAATAATTAGAGAAATGCAAATCAAAACAACTCTGAGATACCACCTCATACCTTGAATATTAACTAACATGACAGCAAAGGAAAGTAATAAATGTTGGAGCAGATGTGGCAAAATTGGGACATTAATGCATTACTGGTGGAGTTTTTGGAACTATGCCCAAAGAGTGCTAAAAGACTGTCTGTCCTTTGATCCAGCCATACCACTTCTGAGTTTATACCCCAAAGAGATCATAAGGAAAAAGACATGTATAAAAATATTTATGGTTGCACTCTTTGTAGTGGCAAAAAACTGGAAAATGAGGATATGCCCTTCAATTGGGGAATGGCTGAACAAATTGTGGTATCTGCTGGTGATGGGATACTATTGTGCTCAAAGGAATAACAAATTGGAGGAATTCCATGTGAACTGGAATGACCTCCAGGAATTGATACAGAGTGAAAGGAGCAGAAACAGGAGAACATTATACACTGAGACTGATACACTGTGGTAAAATCAAATGTAATGGACTTCTCCACTAGCAGCAATGCAATGATCCAGGACAATTCTGAAGGACTTATGAGAAAGAACACCATTCACATTCAGAGGAAGAACTATTGGAGTAGAAACACAGAAGAAAAATAACTCCTTGAACACAAGAGTATTTGTGGATATGATTTGGGATGTAGACTGTAAACAACCACCCCAGTACAAATATCAATAATATGGAAAAAGATCTTGATCAATGACTCATGTAAAACCCAGTGGAAATGCACATCGGCTACAGGGGGAGGTTAGTGGAGGGGAGAGAAAGAACATGAATCATGTAACCCTGGAAAATTTTTCTAAAAAATTTTTTTAAAAAGCACTAAATTGGGGAAAATTTTAGAAAGTTCTGAGAGATCTCATATCTAAAATATAACATATAGAGAATTTTGTCAAACAGAAGAATTTTGAACCATTCCTCAATTCATCAATGGTCAAAGGATATGAATAAATAGTTTTTGGATGAAGAAATCAAAGCTATTTATAACTATATTAAAATATTCTAAATCATTATTGATTAAATAAGTGTAAATTAAAACTCTTGACTAAAATGTAAAAGAGCAAAATGATGAATGTTGGAGAGGATGTGGAAAAATGTATACAAATATATTGTTGGTGGAACTGTGAACTGATCCAACTATTTTGGAGAGCAGTCAAGAATTATGCACAGAGTTATAAACCTGTGTTTACCTTTTGAGCCAGTAATATTACTATTAAGTTTATTTCTTAAGGTAGTCATAGAAAAGGGAAAATAACCTATCTGTTCTAAAATATTTATAGCTGTTCTCTTTGTGGTGATAAAAAACTGTAAATTGAAAAGATGTCCATCATTTGGGGAATGGCTAAACAAGTTGTGGCATGATTGTGATTGTGATGGCATATTCCTGCACCGTGAGAAAAAATAAACAGGTTAATTTTTAAAAAATGGAAAGACCTACATGAAATTAGTGACAAATAGCATGACATGAAGAGAACCAAGAGAACATTATATTCAGCAATATAATAATGTTTGAAGAATAACTTCCGTATTGCCACCTCCAGAAAAATAACTGAAATATATAATAAGGAAATATAGTTTTATTTTTAATATATCTTTTTGTCAAATGATAACTTCTCTGGTGGGAGGAGGGAAAGAAGGGAAGAAGTTAACTGGTTGTTTTTTTTTAATATAACAAAGAAACAAACTTAAAAAAAGGGAAGAGAGTAGAATCCCCAAACCAAAGGATAATGTACTTGGTTATGATTTCTAGAAAAAATCCTAGAACATATTAAAGGAAGTCACATGAACATTTAGACAAAAACTGCTGATGACTTAGTTACATAACATGATTTTTATCAATATGTCATGTATGACAAGCTAATTTCATATCCTATTTTGATAGGATTTTTTTTCTTTACAAGACAGTTGGATCAGAACATTCTGCTGATATAGTTTACCTAGATTACAATGAAGCCTTTTGACAAAACACCACTTATTATCTTTTTATGAAAAAGATCAAATGTGTGTTATAATGATATTGAGATTGAGACATATTGCTTGGCTTTATAATGGATGAATGTTAATGTGGAAGGAGCTCCACAGTGGAGCTATAGAGGAATTAATGCTTTGCCCTGTGCTGTTTAAAGCTGTTTAATAATTTTTGTTATTGATTTGGTTAAGGGGATAGATAGTATGTTTACAAATTCACAAATGACATGAAGGGATTTAACTTGACAATATGGAGTTACCAAACATATTAACAGGCAAGAACATGAGGCTAAATTTAATAAGGTTCAATTTAATAAGAATAAATATAAAATACATCCATTTAAAGAAAAAACTGTATAAGTAAAGGAGGAAATATACTTAAAATAATTCACATGAAAATTTCCGGTCAGTTTTAGTAGACCAAAATATTAGTCATCAAAAGGTTGATATGGTAGTTCAAAACTCCTGACATAATGGTAGGTAGGCTGCATTAATAAAATTAATCTGCCCAGAGTAGCCATGGAAGATAAAAAGCCTCTATGTTCTCTGGCCTATCAGAAGACATCTAGAATATTGTGTTCAATTTTAGGAAGAACATTGACAGTCTGGAGCATGTCTAGAACAGAGTATACTGGACAATGAAGAAACTGGAAATGATTCCATATAAGGAATGATTAAAATTACAAGTAATGTTGTGCCTTTAGAAGATAAAATTTATGCAGAACATAATTGCCCTCTAGTATCTTAAGGGTCATCATGTCAGAAAGCAAAATTAGGAGCTGTCCAAAACTGCAATACTGGGACACAGCAAGTTGCAGGGACCACCTCCTAATGATCTTTAAGCACTGTCTGCATGAAACTGCCTGTTTTTATCTTGGTATCCACTTATTACTGAACTTGGCCAATAGGACAAACTTAGTAACTATTCTCTGAATGATTGATGTGGGAAGGAGGGGAAAGGCTTCCTGACCAGGTTCAAGTTAGATTAATTGATTCTGAATTCCCTTCCAATTCTAAAATTGTATTCTATATCACTTAAAGTGAGACAGAACATATATGGGATCAAAATACCTCAGAAACTCTAAAGTCTTCTCCTTTGCATTAAAGGTGACATTTTGCTTAAAACTTTTGTTCTAAAAGAATATCCTTTTTCTCTTAAAGATGAATAAGCAGCTCAAAAGGTATTAATTATTTTAAAAGATTTAACGATACATTCATGGTCAACTATTCAATGTAATGGAAGAAAATCACTAATACTATTGAATAAAGATTATTAAATCACACTTCAGAAAAGCATTAAAATGCCATGTAATAATGAACCATCATTTTGTAATTGATTTGAATTAAGTAATTTTCTTTACAATATGTGAATTCCAGTAAAATAAACATTTCTTGTCACAAAAAAGACAGATTTCTAAGTTGGCAGAAAAGAATATACACAAGAAGAAAAAATATCTGAAGCATTACAGGTGGCAGAAAAGATATTTTGGGATCTAAATTAAACAACTTTGTAAACAGCTATGTACTTATAAACAACTTCTTTGAATTACTTATGCATTTTTAAACATGTCATATGCTTTGTCATTAATTTTTTGCAATTTTTCATATATTGAATGATTTAAGTCAACATTTAAGATTAAAAAGTACTTTCTAACTTATAAGGTTATATATTTAGAAATTGAAGAGATCTTAGAGGTCATCTAGTTTAATCTCTTAATTTTATAAATGATGAAATTAAAAATCCAAGAAGTTAAATAATTTATCTAATGTCACTGAGGACAGACTGTAGAAACACATTTGAGCCTATGTCTTCTGAATCCAAATTCAAATCTGGTTCTTCTGCACCACATTCAAGGTCATATGCATAAATTAGGTAACTTTGGGGCCAAGAAAATATATTCAAGATTGGGAGAATCAATTTCAAACTAGTTGAAACAAATAACAACTCCAGTAAAGTTATAAAATATAAAATAATCCCACCTAAATCACTAGCAATTCTATATACTATCAACAAAATCCATCCAGAAGATATAGAAACAAATTCCATTCAAAATAACTGCAGAAAATATAAAACACTTGGGAGTCTACTCAAAACAAACACAAGCATTATGTGAACACAATTATAAAATACTTTTCACCCAATTAAAGAGAGATATAAACAATTGGGAGAATATTAATTGTTCATTGGGAGGCCAAGCCAATATAAGAAAAATCTTCCTGTATTTAAATTAAATTCACTTACTTACTTACACACTTACTGGATGTGTGATACTGGGCAAGTCACTTAACTGTTTCCTTCAGTTCCTCATTAGTAGAATGAACTGGAGAAAGAAATGGCAAATTGCTTCAGTATATTTGCCATGAAAACTCCAAATGGGGTTATAAAGAATTGGAAATGACTGACATGATTGGAACAAAAATCACCCCTGGGAACTAGCCTTGAGTTGTTTGGCAAAGAGTATGAAACTCATCTCTAAGACTATGGCAGGGAAATCTGATATCTCCAGAGAATTCCCTTGCTCTACTTTTTTATGTACTTTTATCTTCCAATGAACTGCTTTCTTAACTGCCTTAACTTACCTAGAGATACTTGAACGTGTTTTTATTAGAAGGGATTGATTATTTGTAAAGATGCTGAGCCTCTGGAACGAAGCAAACCCAAAATCTGAGCACAGAAGATAAGGTCTAAATTGGCCAGACAAATTGTAGGATGATTTTTTTTTTCTTAGTGAACTGGTTTATTCATTGATTCCCAAGCACAATCTATGCTTTTCCACCTCCACACATTTGCTCACATCACTTTCTGTGTCTACAGTGTCCTCTATCACTTTCTACCCATTCTTTATAGACCAGTTTACACAGTCCCTCTACAATAAGGTTTTCCATAAACCTTGTAATCTCTCCTTTGTCCAAAGTTTCCTATCCCTTCTAGTCTTTCTTTTTTTTTTTTAACATTTATTAATATTCATTTTTAACATGGTTACATTATTCATGCTCCTCCTTTCCCCTTCAACCCCCCCCCCGCACCCCCCTACCCATGCGCATTTCCACTAGCTTTGTCATGTGTCCTTGATCAAGACCAATTTCCAAATTGTTGGTAGTTGCATTGGTGTGGTAGTTTCGAGTCCACATCCCCAATCATGTCCACCCCAACCCATGCGTTGAAGCAGTTGTTTTTCTTATATGTTTCCTCTCCTGCAGTCCTTCCTCTGAATGTGGGTAGCATCTTTACCATAAATCCCTCAGAATTGTCCTGGGTCATTGCATTGCTGCTGGTACAGAGGTCCATTACATTCGATTTTACCACAGAATGTCAGTCTCTGTGTATAGGGTTCTTCTGGCTCTGCTCCTTTCGCTCTGCATCAGTTCCCGGAGGTCTCTCCAGTTCGCCTGGAACTTCTCCAGTTTATTATTCCTTTTAGCACAATAGTATTCCATCACCCGCATATACCACAGTTTGTTCAGCCATTCCCCAATTGAAGGACATACCCTCCTTTTCCAATTTGTTGCCACCACAAAAAGCGCAGCTATGAATATTTTCGTACAAGTCTGTTTATCTATGATCTCTTTGGGGTACAAACCCAGTAATGGTATGGCTGGGTCAATGTAGGATGATTTTAAAACTAATAATAATCAATAATTCTGCCTGTTTTTTTGAGCCAAAGATAATGCTGAATTGAAGTAGACATATTCACACATGTCACACATACATATTATTATTATTATCATCCGTAACATTGGGACAGGGAATATAATCTATACAGATTATATGGTATAACACACCTGAAATGCTGTCTTTCTACATGTCTGCCTACTGGTTTCTCTGATTTTCTTTATGTCCCAACCAAAAATCCCATCTTTTACAGAAAACCTTTTCCAACCCCTCTGAATTCTAGTGCCTTTCTTACTGATTCATTTCCTATTTGTCATATATAAAGCTTGTTTGTTTATATCTTTGTGTTTACTTTTTTAGATTGTAAGCTCCCTGAGGGTAAATAATTTTTTATTCTTTATCCCCAGCGTTAAAACACATTGCCTGACATATATACATTTAATAAGTATTTATTAACTGACCAATAATACAGTATCATCTATCAGTTAATGATCATTTTGAAGGGTTGTCATGAGGTCAAAAGTATTTGACTTGGTTATATGATTCAAGAGACTAAAATCAGAATTGATAGAAAGAAGTAACATGGAGAAAGGTTTTGATTGACTATTAAGAAAAAAAATTTTCTTAAAATTAGAGCACTTAAAGATAAAATAAATTACCTTGTATGAATACTTCATTGTTGAAGGTCTTCAATTAAAAACTGGTATTAAAGAAAATAGTTATGAACTGGATGATGCTGTACTAAAAGATTATGCAAATCTCTTCAAATTTTGGATTCTATGATTCTAAGAAGTAGGGGCTAATTAAGTAGGAGCAATATCTCAGTGATCCAATATGAACTTAGGAAAAGGTAGCTTGAATTGGTTCTGGCTTTCTCTCATCTCCTTTCCATTTATAAGAGAAGAACTGAAAACAGAGTTATAAAATGGCTAAGAATAATGCCATACCTATGTGCTCTTATTCTATGGAATGATGGCAAAAATGATAGTAGGGGAAAATCCTTAAGATGGAAAACTTATCTGATAGGCTAGAATAAGGGTCACAATGAGGCAGCTTTCAAACTGGAAGCAAAAGGCTTATCATTTTTACAATCCATGATTCATTTCAAAATGTCTACTTCGAGAGATTTACTTGTGATTCCCAAGTCTCACATTTCAGTTAGTGATTTGGATGCTCAATGAGCTCTAAATTCTTATGCAATAATTTCAATTCCAACAATTTCAGTCTTGTCAATGAATTGCTTTATTACCTTTCTGTTTCAGAAGGAAATATTTAACATTAGTCCCTTTGATACTTCCTTTCCTTTCTCTCTCAGTCTTGACATCTCTGTGTCTCTGTGTCTCTATGTATTCCCATGTCTCTTTTTCAGTCTCTGACTGCCTCTCTCTCTGTCTCTGTCTCTGTCTGTTTCTTTCTGTCTCTCTCTGTCTCTCTCTGTCTCTGTCTGTCTCTGTCTCTTTCTATCTCTGTCTGTCTCTGTCTCTGTCTCTGTCTCTCTCTCCTTTTCTCTTCTCTTCTTCCTTAGAGGTTACTGTTCTCAATTTCGAGATATGCTTACTAGAGAATATGTTAAACACTATTTCCTTTTTATGTGTATTCTTATTACAATTTTAAAAATTTCATTCCTGAACCAATTTAAATGAAGCTCTTATAGTTTTTCTTAAGTTATTTTTATTTCATCAAATGTTTCCCAATCACATGTACAAATTTTAAAAGAATTTAAAAAATTATGGGTTCTGAATTTTCTCCCTCCTTATCTCTTTCTCCACCCTTGAGAAGGTAAGCATTTTGATTTCAATTATACATGTGATATAATGCAAAATATATTCCCATATTAGCTAAATTGAAAAAGAAAACATGAATAAAAGAAAATCATAAAAATAAAGAAAGTGGAAAAATATGCCACAATTTTCATTCAGAGTTTATTAGTTCTCTCTCGGATGTGAGTAGCATTTTTCATCATAAGTCCCTTAGAATAATCTTGGATCATTGTCTTAGTCAGAGTAAGCTTTCACAGTTACTGTATACAATGTTCTCCTGGTTCTGCTCTCTTAATTTGCATGAGTTCATATAAGTCTTTCCTGGATTTTCTGAAGCTTGTCATTTCTTATAAAGCACATGTGTGAAACCAAAATCACATACCACAATTTGTTCAGTCATTCCCCAAGCAATGAACATCCCCTCTATTTCTAATTATTTGCCAACACAAAAGAAAGCTGATATAAATATTTTGTGTGAATAGATCCTTTTCCTTTTTTAAAAAAATCTCTTTGGGATACAGACCTAATAGAGGTATTGCTGGATCAAAGAATATGAATAATTTTATATCCTTTTAGGGTTCTTCAGAATGGTGGACTAGTTCACAATTTCACCACCAGTGAATATTTCTATTTTTCCATATCCCTTCAACATTTGTCATTTTCCTTCTTTTGTCCCTAAAGTTGCCTAATTTATGCATATGGCCTTGAATGTGGTACAAAAGAACCAGATTTGAATTTAGATTCAGAAAATATAGGTTCAAATGTGTTTCTACAATCTATCAAATAGTTTCCCCTTTCAATTCTTTTGGAAAAGTTAATTCAAATGGTCCCAGATCTGCTCCACAACAATTTTACATACATCAGTATTAGTGTTTTGGGGCAACAGAGAGTAAACACAAATTCTGGTTCCACTTATAATCTAACCTATAATAATTTTATATTTATTTGTAATTGTTTACATACATGTAGATAGATTTCATTCTGAAAGTATTTGCATACACATGTATATAGACTATATATTGACTTTTTAAAAGTATCAGTTGATCTTGAAATAGCTTTGGTGAATGGGTCTGATGAAATATTTCCTTCTGTGCTAGTATCAACATAACCCAAGATACTATTTCCAAGATTAATGTAATCAATCTACAAATAGAAAAACTGATTTTAATTAAAGAATCTTGAAGCTGAAAGATCCTTTAAAGATCATCTATCCTCACCCCACAATTGTGGAAACTGATAAGTAAACTGGATCCAAAGAAGAGCCAGCAGTATAAACCAAATCCTCTGATCTAGTGCTTCCTTTCTCTGTTATGTTTCTGTCAATCAATAAACTTTTATTAAGGTCCAGGAAGGGGAGGCAAGTAGCACAGTGAATAGAGTGCCATATCTAGAGTTATGATGACTAGAATTCAAAACTAATCTCACACACTATCTATGTGACCTATTTGCCTCTGTTTCCTCATCTATTAGGGAGTTGGTAAGAGAAATGGCAAACCACACCAGGATCTTTGTCCAGAACACCTCTGACTGAACTGAAATGACTGAATAACAACATAGGCCAGGTACTATTCTAATTGTCAGATTTACAACAAAAGGTTAAAGATTCCTCTTCCCCTCCCTGTCACATGTATTCTGTGACTCATAAGTCTAGGCTTCCAACAATGACCTCAAAAGTCTACCAAGTGAAGGTAAGAATTTGTGCTCATTAAAACCATTCACAAAACTTCTTTAAAATTTTTTTCAGAACCAAAAAACAAAGAAGCAAACAAACCTACTTTGGGTCTTAATGATCTGTTTAATGTTTTCACTTAACAAATGAAGCAGACAATTGAAACATGTGCGCTATATGGGCAGACCATCTAATTCTGTCTTAGCCAGATAGGGCAAGGGTATTGGGGAGAATGTGGAGGGGCATTTTACAACCATAATTAGTTGCAGATGCAAAAATTGCACCAACTAAAAGCTGGCTAAAACCCACTGAATAATTTAACACATTTGGTGGTCTGGAGGAGCTCCAGACAAAGGGTGGAGTTGGGTGGGGTTCAGCCACTTTCAGCCAGAGGGGCTGCAAGTCCCTTACTATTACAAAGGCAATTCCTTCATTTCTTCATCCTCCTTACTTTTTTGCTCACTTCCTTAGCTTCTGTATCCTCCATCTATTTCTAATGTATTTTTGCCTACTTTTATTACTATAGACCCATTTTTCTGATTATAATTAGAAGCCAACCCACAAGTGGATAAAATTGGAAGGAAAAAAACCATGCCATTTATTGAATGGACCTTAACTTTTCTTTCCCTTCCCTGTTAGACTATTCTGTCTTTATGTTCCCTTGAATTACTGTCTCCATCTCAAAAGCAGTAACTAGGAGGTAGAGTGGATAGTGTACAGCTTTGGGTCTTGAGTCCAGGAGATGAATTCGAATGCAGCCTCAGACACTTACTAGCTTTGTTACACTCTGCAAGCCAACTTCTGCCTGAATTTTGCCAGTGGTAAAATAGGGATAATATTTGGACCTACTCTCCAGAGTTGTGTTGAGAAGATTATGAAATTTGTTTGTAAAGCACTTTTAGCACAGCTCATGGTAGATATTAACCACTATATAAATTCTTATTCCTTTCCCTTTCTCCCACTTCTTTCCCTTTCCCCATTATCACAGTGGCTAACTACTATTCATAAGTTAAATTGACTCATAAAATGGTGTCATATGCCTCTGGGACATTGGCAACATCTATTTACTCAATATTAACAAATTTCTTTCTGGTTCCAATTTCTCCCTCCCTAAGCGACTGATTTCTAAAACATATGACCCAAGTTTAAAGAAGTCACTCATGTCTCCTCCACACCTTGACATTAAAAATAAACTCTCTTAGAAAAAATTTCTGTTTTGTAGCCTACTAGTTTATAATACTTTAAATCATTTAACCTCTATTTTCCATTTCACCTCTATTTTCCATTTCAAATCAGGGGAAAAAGTCACACTAACTTTGTATCTTTCTTCCTAGCATGTCAACTGATTTTAAAAGCCAATCAAGAAGGAATGCAGGGGGCAGCTGGGTGGCTCAGTGGATTAAGAGTCGGGCCTAGAGACAGGAGGTCCTAGGTTCAAATCCAGCCTCAGACACTTCCCAGCTGTGTGACCCTGGGCAAGTCACTTGACCCCCATTGCCCACCCTTACCACTCTTCCACATAGGAGCCAATACACAGAAGTTAAGGGTTTAATAAAAAATAATAATAAGAAGAAGGAATGCAGAGGGAAAACAGATGCTGTAAAAGTGGACAGCTCACCAAGGGCACAAATGATGGAAAGGGCAGTGGAGCTCTGAAGTTCTGGTTTGGGGGGACTAAGAGACATGGTTAAACACGTAGTCTTTAATCTAAGCAATTGTAGTATTTCAAGGATTTGTGATTTAATCAATGTCAACCTGTGGTGTCAAACTCCAAATGAAGTGGGGTCCATTAAAATCTTTATTATGGTCCCTGCAGGCACATATTGACATAGAAAAATCACATGTTAACATTATCTATGTTTTATTATAATTTTTTTCATTTTGTTGAATATTTCTGAATTATATTGTAACCTGAGTCCAGCTACACACAGGAGATATGTGGGCTACAAGTGCTGGCAGACCTGTATTTGACATCTCTGATGGGGGGCACTTCTTCCATCAGTGTAGATACCAATCCTTCCATACTTTAGTCTATGGTTTTCTTAAGTTGTTAATTTGTTTTAAAAGAAGAACCCTTATCTTCTTTTTTAGAATCAATAATAAGTTTCAGTTGTAGGGTAGAAGAATGGTAAGGGTTGGGTAACTGGGTGACTTGCCCAAGGTCACACAGTTAGGTAGTGTCTGAGGTGAAAAAAGAAAGAAAGAAAGAAAGAAAGAAAGAAAGAAAGAAAGAAAGAAAGAAAGAAAGAAAGAAAGAAAGAAAGAAAGAAAGAGAGAGAGAGAGAGAGAGAGAGAGAGAGAGAGAGAGAGAGAGAGGAAGGAAGGAAGGAAGAAAAAGAAAGAAAGAAGAAGAAAGGAAGAAAGGAAGAAAGAAAGAAAGGAAGAAAGGAAGAAAGAAAGTTTAGAACTCTTATTCTAGAGGCAATGAAATTTCATAGTTGTATCCTTTTTGCTTTTTAGTTAATGACCTAGGTGTTTTTGCAAGGTATCCAATATATGAAATGCTTTTTTGAAGTGAAATTTCTAGGTCATTTCAATGCCACATAATGGGTTTTTTCAACAGAGGGAGTTAAGGTTGTATTTTAATGCATTTAGGCTTTGAATATACATTACTGTTTCCTTCTATATGTTTTACCATTTTCATTATTTAAGGCCTCTCTTGTCTACCATTCAATTGTAAGTCTCAAGAACAGACACTACAAAATCTCTCTGGGTAAGGTATTAAGGAAAAAATAGTTACTGAATATCCCCTGTTAGAGTTATATTGTTTTAGGTGGCTATATCTTCTCCCCTAAAATTAAATTGATACAGATTGTCTCATTTAATTTGAACACAAAACAACATCTGTGGTAGGTAGTGCAAATGCTACTAATCCTGTTTTTTTCCAGATGAGAAAGCTGAGACTGACCAAGTATGTGAAAGGCAAAGAGCATTCAATGATTACCAAGCAATGCTTCTATAAGAACTCAGACCTCTTGTGCAAAATCCAAAAGTCCTTATTAGTGCAATACCATATAACTGATAATTTCAATGTATTAATCAGAGAACAAATGAGTTATGTATTTAAATTATAGTTATGTATATATTAATATCTACATCTAACACATATGTTATATGTAAACATATATATACATACATATTCTGTGCATAAGTATATGCTAACTATAATAAAAACAATTTGAGTTAATATGTATTATGTTTAACATAAAAAATAAAGAACATTAAAATGTATCCATATTTTCGGAACAAAAAGGGATTATGAATCTTTACTTCCATCATAGCCCCAACCTCTCTAAAAAAACAAATGGGATAAAGTGAACGGGGATTGAATTCTCAAAGGCAAAACTTTTATCTATAGTAGAAAATAGTAATTAAGTTTCAGCGAAGTAAATAATTTTTTTAAAAAGTAACATAATTTGTTTCATTAACTTTTAAATATTTTAAATAGCTATAAAAGGTAGAGAGAATAAAAAGAAAATATTAGAAGACAAATAACCATTTTTACTCATAGTATTAAAAGTCAGTGTTCTGAACTGTCTCATTAAAAGAATGACATTAATCTGGAGATAAAATTCTACCATTATTTTGCTTGCAGAAAGAGCAAGAAGAAGACAAAGAAAATTAAGACTGTTCTAAAATTTATTTGCAAGTTTAAAAAAATGGAGTTCTGATAAAATAGAATTCATATTAGGAAAAAGCAAACAAAGGAACTATATAATGAAAGTGGTAAAATACAATGATCAAAAAAATTGTTTTATATGTAATGAAAGCAGTATAAGGAGAAATAGACAGAAATATACTGTAGTAGAAGACTTTGATATTCAATTTTTAGAATAAGTCAAGTAAATTATTAACAATCAGAAAATCACTAATTAGACTGTTCAAAAATATAAACTCATGTAGAAGTCAAGTTGATTATGGCTTATAAATTGCCTTATTCAGTCATGTCCAACACTTTATGATCCCATTTGCTATTCTCTTGGTAAAGATACTGAAGTATTTTGCCATTTTCTTCTCTTGCTTATTTTACAGATGAGGAAACTGAGGCAAACAGAGCCACAGAGCTTGTAAGTGTTTGAGGCGAGATTTGAACTCAGGAATATGATTCTTCCTGACTCTAGGCCTGGCACACAGAGCCATTTAGCTGTGGACAGTAGATATGTACAAAAAGGATAAAACTTAAACCTTTCCTATTTCAACTAGTTTCATTTGCATGCCAATCAGATCATGAGAGTGGTTTAATATTTGGGATCAGAATTCTTGAAATAGATTTTAGGGAAATAGAAACTTGATCTGGATTTCCATAGGAATACAAGTGAATTTTCCATTCCTAAGCAGAAAGTTATCTATGAGCAAAAGCTGCAAGTCTGAACCTGTAGAAATGGTAATTAAAAAAAGTAGTGGAAATATAGAACCAGGAGAAACAAAAACTAGACTTCTCCTTTAGGATTTAGCTGTATTACCTTACACATCCTATTTAACCTGTTTTGGCTTTGGTTTCCTAATCTTAAAATAAGAGGTTAAACATTGTATTTTATAACATCTTTTCCAGTATGAAAATCAAATCAAACCAGAGTAAACTCCAGTTGCTCCCTCTGTTCTCAAAGTTCAAATATATACTTCTCTGGCATTTAAAACTTTTTACGCTAGGATTTTTTAAGTAGACCATCATATCATCTGCAAAGAGTGATAACTTAGTCTCCTCATTGCCTATTTTATTACCTTCAATTTCTTTTTCTTCTCTTATTGCTACTGCTAGTGTTTCTAGTACAATGTTAAATAATAGAGGTGATAAGGGGCATTCTTGTTTCATACCTGATCTTACTGGAAAGTTTTCTAATTTATCCCCATTGCATATTATGCTTGTCGATGGTTTAAGATATATACTGTTTATTATTTTTAGGAAAGGACCTTCTATTCCTATACTTTCTAGTGTTTTCAGTAGGAATGGGTGTTGTATTTTGTCAAAGGCTTTTTCAGCATCTATTGAGATAATCATGTGGTTTTCTTGGTTTGCTTGTTGATATGGTCAATTATGTGTTGACCTAATGTTGAACCTATGTCAATCCTAATGTTGAACCATCCTTCCATTCCTGGTATAAATCCCACCTGATTATGATGAATAACCCTCTTGATCACTTGCTGGAGTTTTTTTGCTAGTATTCTATTTAAGATTTTTGCATCTATGTTCATTTAGGAGATTGGTCTATAATTTTTTTCTGTTTTTGATCTACCTGGTTTTGGAATCAGTACCATATTTGTGTCATAAAAAGAATTTGGTAAGATTCCTTCTTTGCTTATTATATTAAATAATTTGTATAGTATTGGAATAAATTGTTCTTTGAATGTTTGATAGAATTCATTTGTGAATTCATCAGGCCCTGGCGATTTTTTCTTAGGGAGTTCTTTGATGGCCTGTTCAATTTCTTTTTCTAATATTGGATTATTTAAGTATTCTATTTCTTCTGCTATTAATCTAGGCAATTTATATTTTTGTAAATATTCATCCATAATTTATTGCCATATAATTGGGCAAAATAGTTTTTAATGATTGCCTTAATTTCCTCTTCATTAGAGGAGAGGTCTCCCTTTTCATCTTTGATACTATCAATTTGGTTTTCTTCTTTCATTTTTTTAATTAGATTAACCAGTATTTTGTCTATTTTATCTGTTTTTTTCAAAATAACAGCTTCTAGTCTTATTTATTAATTCAATAATTCTTTTACTTTTGATTTTATTAATTTCTCCTTTTATTTTTAGCATTTCTAATTTAGTTTTCATCTGAGGACTTTTAATTTGTTCATTTTCTAGTTTTTTAAGTTGCATGCCCAATTCATTAACTTCTGCCCTCCCTAATTTGTTAATATATGCATTCAGTGATATAAATTTTCCCCTTAGAACTGCTTTGACTGCATCCCATAGGTTTGGGTAAGATGTCTCATCATTGTCATTGTCTTCAATAAAATTATTAATTGTTTCTGTGATTTGTTCTTTCACTAAATTATTTTGGAAAATCATATTATTTAATTTCTAATTAGTTTTTGGTTTGCCTCTCCATGTATTCTTACTACTAACTATTTTTATTGCATTATGATTTGAGAAGGTAAAAAAATCCTAGAGAATCAACTAAAAAGCTAGTAGAAATAATCAAAAACTTTAGTAACGTTGCAGGATGCAAAATAAATGCGCATAAATCATCAGCATTTCTATATATCCAACACATCACAGCAGCAAGAGGTAGAAAGAGAAACACCATTTAAAATCACCCTAGACAATATAAAATACTTAGGAATCTATCTACCAAAACAAACACAGGAATTATACAAAAACAACTACAAAACACTTTCCAAACAATTAAAACTAGATCTTAACAATTGGAAAAACATTGTTTGCTCATTGGTAGGACGAGCTAAAATAATAAAAATGACTATTCTACCCAAATTAATTTACCTATTTAGCGACATACCTATCAAACTACCAAAAAAACTTTTTTACTGAATTAAGAAAAACTATAACAAAGTTCATCTGGAATAACAAAAGATCAAGAATATCAAGGGAAATAATGAAAAAAAAATGTGAAGGAAAGGGGGCCTAGAAGAACCAGATATTAAATTGTACTATAAAGCAGCAGTCATCAAAACGGTATGGTACTGGTTAAGGGACAGAAGGGAGGATCAGGAATAGAGTTGGGGTAAGTGACATCAGCAAGATAGTGTACAATAAACACAAAGAGCCCAACTTTTGGGACAAAAATCCACTATTTGACAAAAACTGCTGGGAAAATTGGAAAACAATATGGGAGAGATTAGGTTTAGATCAACATCTCACACCCTTCATCAAGATAAATTCAGAATAGGTGAAAGACTTGAACATAAAGAAGGAAACTGTAAGTAAATTAGGTGAACACAGAATAGTATACTCGTCAGATCTCTGGGAAAGGAAAGATTTTAAAACCAAGCAAGAGTTAGAAAAAATTACAAAATGTAAAATAAATAATTTTGATTATATTAAATTAAAAAGTTTTTGTACAAACAAAAACCAATGCAACCGAAATCAGAAGGGAAACAACAAACTGGGAAAAAATCTTAATAACAAAAAATTCTGACAGAGGTCTAATTACTCAAATAAAAAAGGAGTTAAACCAATTGTATAAAAATCAAGCCATTCCTCAATTGATAAATGGTCAAGGGACATGAATAGGCAATTTTCTGATAAAGAAATCAAATGGATCAATATGCACATGAGAAAGTGTTCTGAATCTGTAACAATTAGAGAAATGCAAATCAAAACAACTCTGAGATTTCACCTCACACCTAGCAGATTCCCTAAAATGATAGCAAGGGAGAGTAATGAATGTTGGAGGAGATGTGGCAAAACTGGGACATTAATGCATTGCTGGTGGAGTTGTGAACTGATCCAACCATTCTGGATGGCAATTTGTAACTATGCCCAAAGAGTGATAAAAGAATGCCTGTCCTTTGATCCAGCCATACCATTGCTGGAATTATACTCCAAAGAGATCTTAGATAAACAGACTTGCACAAAACTATTTATAGCTGCGCTCTTTGTGGTGGTAAAAAACTGGAAAGCAAGGGTATGCCCTTCAATTGGGGAATGGCTGAACAAATTGTGGTATATGTTGGTGATGGAATACTATTGTGCTCAAAGGAATAATAAACTGGAGGAAATCTATGAGACCCAGAAACACCTCCAGGAATTGATGCAGAGTGAAAGGAGCAGAGCCAGAAGAACATTGTACACAGAGACTGATACACTGTGGTAAAATTGAATGTAATGGATGTCTGTACTAGGAGCAATGTAATGACCCAAGACAATTCTGAGGGATTTAGGGAAAAGAACACTACCCACATTCAGAGGAAGAACTACAGGAGTGGAAACACAGAAGAAAAACAATTGCATGAACACTTGGGTTGATGAGGACATGATTGGGGACGTAGACCCAAAAAGACCACACCAATGTAACTATCAATAATATGTCAATAAGTCTTGACTGATCACACATGTTAAAACCAGTGGAAATGCGAGTTAGCTATGGGGGGGGGGGCTTTTGGGGGGGAAATGGGGTTTTGAGGGGGTGAAGGGTAAAGTAAAAACATGAATTATGTAACCATGGAAAATTTTTCTAAAAATTAAAAATTTAAAAAAAAAACCCTTTCACTCCAAGACAGTTTATTTTCTGAATTACATGTAATTGCAATTTTCAACATACATTTCCCCAAAATTATAAGATCCAAATTTCTTCCTCCATTCCCTTTGATCTGGGTTTTAAATATATTATCATGGCATTTAAAAACATAACAATTTCACAAACTTGACTTTTTCTTCCCTTTGTAACCTTCTTCCTACACCCTAGAATGACACTGCATCTTCAACCTCCTTGCCTTTGAATTAGCTATCCTTCCTGTCTAGAATTCTCTCCTTTCTTCCTTTAAGACTCAGTTCAGATGTTACTTTCTGCAAGAAGTCTTTCTTACTCTCTTCATATGAAAGTGTTTTTCCTTCAAAGGATACCTTGCACCAACTCTGTAGGTGTCTTAATATACTTATTTATGTATATGATTTCTACTCTGTTAGAAGAAAAACTCCTTGTAGGCAGGGACTCTTTTTTTGTTTGTTTGTGTCTCTACCATGTAACATACAATGGGTCCCCTAGTAAATATATTATAATTGCTTGTTGATTGGTGGCAGAGTGTGGAGCAGAGGTGTCAAACATGGTACTTTTTAACACTCCAAGTACAATACAAGCCAGATTAAAATATAATGGGGAAAATTTCAACAAAATAAATAAAAATACAATAAAACATAGGCAATGCTAATCTGTGGTTTTCTAAGTCAATATATGTCTATTTTTGTGTGTGATTTAATGAATATTTCTTTTTTAACTGATAAAAATCTTTTTACTTTGAAGGATTCAGAATGTCAACAAAACCGCTTCTACTTTTTTTGCAATTGAAAAATAGTATTTAGTTAACAGAACATCAATTATTTCATACGCTGCTTAAAAGACAAATGAAGATGAAAATGCACAACATCCCCATATGTAACTAATTTGTAGTGTGAACTAACACGAACCTGCTTTAATTTCTCATACCAATTTAAAATTCTCTTGTACCAGGAAAAGTTAATGATTATTAAAAACACTTTGGGCATCTAGGTGGTTCACTGGATAGGGTACCAGGCCTAGAGATCAGAAGTTCCAGCTTCAAATGTGGCCTTAGACATTTCCTAGTAGCCTGGCCCTGGGCAAGTCACTAACCTTACTGTTCTTCCTTAGAACCAATACACAATATTGCTTCTAAGATGAAAAGTAAGGGTTAAAAAAAAGAAAAAGAAAATATCACTAAAGGACAGGAATACATAAAAACATGCTCAGAAGAGTGTTAACGATACAAAAAAAAAAAGACACTATGGTTAAAAAAAATCTTAGCCTTACATCTGTGTCATTTAAAAATCACTTGGGGTCCTTAAAACTACATTTCCAGTGATCCCTAATGGGTTTCCTGTTTTGGATGACGTATTCAAGGTGAGGGACTGTTTTAAATAGGGGGGGAAGTGACTTTGAACTTCCTCTTTAGCTACCTGCTCTTTAGCTACCAGGCTCTTTAGTTACCTGAGCTCAAGGAGAGAGGAAGGTAAATGGCTGAGGTGAGGTTGGAATAAGTTTCTTACAGGCGCGTGGTCAGTTTATCTTTATCAGCATGGCTTTTATTAAAATACTATTCTTCCTTGTGATCTCGGCCCTCGTCATTTTTAATCATAACACATCTTAATATTTTTTCTTTTAAAGAATTGAGTTGTGGACAGTATGGCTAAATTCTTTATAGCCAGGGTGGGGAAAAGCACTTTAGAACCAACTTATTCATTGTTATCATTGTCTTCCTTCTCCTCATCTTTGGCATCCTCCTCTTTGTCTTCTTCATCTTCCTCCTTATTTTTCTTGCTCTTTTTTTAAAAAAAAATTATTAATATTCCTTTTTAACCTGTTTACATACTTTATGCCCCTACTTTCCCCTTCACCCCCCCACCCATGGCCAACGCACATTTCCACTGGTTGTAACATGTGTCCTTGTTCAGGGCCTATTTCCATATTGTTGTTAATTGCATTGGTATGGTCATTCTAAGTCTACATCCCCAATCATTCAAGCAATTGTTTATCTTCTATGTTTCCTCTCCTGAAGATCTTCCTCTGAATGTGGGCAGCGTTCTTTACCATAAATCCCTCAGAGCTGTCTTGTGTCATTGCATTGCTACTAGTACAGAAGTCCATTACATTCGATTTTACCATAGTATATCAGTCTCTGTACAATGTTCTTCTGGCTCTGCTCCTTTCACTCTGCATCAGTTCCTGGAGGTCTTTCCAGTTCACCTGGAACTCCTCCAGTTTATTATTCCTTTTAGCACAATAGTATTCCATCACCCGCATATACCACAATTTGTTCAGCCATTCCCCAATTGAAGGGCATACCCTCCTTTTCCAGTTTTTTGCCACTACAAAAAGCGCAGCTATAAATATTTTCACACAAGTCTGTTTATCTACGATCTCTTTGGGGTATAAACCCAACAATGGTATGGCTGGATCAAAGGGCAGGCATTCTTTTATAGCCCTTTGAGCATGATTTCAAATTGCCAGCCAGAATGGTTGTATCATTTCACAACTCCACCAGCAATGCATTAATGTCCCAATTTTGCCACATCCCCTCCAACATTCATTACTCTCCCCTACTATCATTTTAGCCAATCTGCTAGGTGTGAGGTGATACCTCAGAGTTGTTTTGATTTGCATTTCTCTAATTATTAGAGATTTAGAACACTTTCTCATGTGCTTATTGATACTTTTGATTTCTTTACCTGAGAATTGCCTATTCATGTCGCTTGCCCATTTTTCAATTGGGGAATGGCTTGATTTTTTTATACAATTGATTTAACTCCTTGTATATTTGAGTAATTAGACCCCTGTCAGAGTTTTTTGTTATAAAGATTTTTTCCCAATTTGTTGTTACCCTTATGATTTTGACTACATTGTTTTTGTTTGTACAAAAGCTTTTTAGTTTAATAAAATCAAAACCATTAAATTTACATTTTGTAATTTTCTCTAACTCTTGCTTGGTTTTAAAATCTTTCCTTTCCCAGAGATCTGACAGGTATACTATTTTGTGTTCACTTAACTTATTTATAGTTTCCTCTATATTCAGGTCATTCACTCATTCTGAATTTATCTTGGTGTAGGGTGTGAGATGTTGATCTAAACCTAATCTCTCCCATATTGTTTTCCAATTTTCCCAGCAGTTTTTGTCAAATAGTGGATTCATGTCCCAAAAGTTTGGCTCTTTGGGTTTATTATACACGGTCTTGCTGACGTCATTAACCCCAAGTCTATTCCACTGATCCTCCCTTCTATCTCTTAGCCAGTACCATATTGTTTTGATGACTGCTGCTTTATAGTATAGTTTAATATCCAGTACTGCTAGGCCCACTTCCTTCACATTTTTTCCCATTATTTCCCTTGATATTCTTGATCTTTTGTTATTCCAAATGAAATTTGTTTTAGTTTTTCCTAATTCAGTAAAGAAGTTTTTTGGTAGTTTGATAGGTATGGCGCTAAATAGATAAATTAATTTGGGTAGAATGTTCATTTTTATTATGTTAGCTCGTCCTACCCATGAACAATTAATGGTTTTCCAATTGTTGAGATCCAGTTTTATTTTTTTGGAAAGTGTTTTGTAGTTGTTTTCCTATAATTGCTGTTTGTTTTGGTAGATAGATTCCGAAGTATTTTATATTGTCTAGGGTGATTTTAAATGGTATTTCTCTTTCTACCTCTTGCTGCTCTACTGTGTTGGAATTATAGAAATGCTGATGATTTATGTGCATTAATTTTGTATCCTACAACTTTGCTAAAGTTGTTTATTATTTCTACCAGCTTCTTAGTTGATTCTCTAGGATTTTTTAAGTAGACCATCATATCATCTGCAAAGAGCGATAGCTTAGTCTCCTCATTGCCTATTTTGATACCTTCAATTTCTTTTTCTTCTCTGATTGCTACTGCTAGTGTTTCTAGTACTATGTTGAATAATAGAGGTGATAATGGGCATCCTTGTTTCACTCCTGTTCTTATTGGGAAGGCTTCTAATTTATCCCCATTGCATATGATGCTTGATGATGGTTTTAGGTATATACTGTTTATTATTTTTTGGAAGGGTCCTTCTATTCCTATACTTTTCAATGTTTTCAATAGGAATGGATGCTGTATTTTGTCAAAGGCTTTTTCAGCATCTATTGAGATAATCATGTGATTTTTGTTTGTTAGACTGTTGATATGGTCAATTATGTGATGGTTTTCCTAATGTTGAACCATCCTTGCATTCCTGGTATAACTCCCACCTGATCATGGTGGATGACCTTCTTAATTACTTGTTGGAGTCTCTTTGCTAATATTCTATTTAAGATTTTTGAATCTATGTTCATTAGGGAGATTGGTCTGTAGTTTTCTTTCTCTGTTTTTGGTCTACCTGGCTTTGGAATCAGTACCATATTTGTGTCATAAAAGGATTTGGTAGGACTCCTTCTTTGCTTATCATATCAAATAATTTGTATAGTATTGGGATTATTTGCTCTTTGAATGTCTGATAGAATTCACTTGTGAATCCATCAAGTCCTGGTGATTTTTTCTTAGGCAGTTCTTTGATGGCTTGTTCAATTTCCCTTTCTGATATGGGATTATTTAGGTATTCTATTTTTCTGCTGTTAATCTAGGCAGTTTATATTTTTGTAAATATTCATCCATATCTACTAAATTGTTATATTTATTGCCATATAATTGGGCGAAATAGCTCTTAATGATTGCCTTAATTTCCCCTTCATTAGAGGTGAGGTCTCCCTTTTCATCTTTGATACTATCAATTTGGTTTTCTTCTTTCCTTTTTCTTATTAGATTGACCAGTACTTTGTCTATTTTATCTGTTTTTTCAAAATACCAGCTTCTAGTCTTATTTATTAATTCAATAGTTCTTTTACTTTTGATTTTATTAATTTCTCCCTTAATTTTTAGTATTTCTAAATTAGTTTTCATCTGGGGGTTTTTAATTTGCTAGCTTTATAATTTTTTGAGTTGCATACCCAACTCATTAATCTCTGCCCTCCTTAATTTGTTAATATATGCACTCAAGGATATAAATTTCCCCCTGAGTACTGCCTTGTCTGCATCACACAGAGTTTGGTAGGATGTCTCATCATTGTCATTCCCTTCAATGAAATTGTTGATTGTTTCTCTGATTTCTTCTTTGACAAATTGGTTTTGGAGAATCATATTGTTTAATTTCCAATTGGTTTTTGATTTGCCTGTCCAGGTGCCCTTATTAATTACCATTTTTATTGCATTATGATCTGAGAATTTCTGCTCTTTTGCATTTGTTTGCAATGATTCTATGCCCTATTACATCGTCAATCTTTGTGAATGTACCATGTGCAGCTGAAAAGAAGGTATATTCCTTTTTGTCCCATTTATTTTTCTCCACATATCAATTAAATCTATTTTTTCTAGCACTTCATTCACCTCTCTTACCTCTTCCTTATTTATTTTTTGGTTTGATTTATCTAGATCTGAAAGAGGAATATTTTAGATCTCCCACTATTATGGTTTTACTATCTATTTCCTTTTTGAGCTCTGCCATTTTTTCCTTTATAAATTTGGATGCTATAGCACTTGGTGCATATATATTGAGCAGTGTTATTTCCTCATTGTTTATACTGCCTTTAATCAGGATGTAATGACCTTCCCTGTCTTTTTTAATCATATCTGTTTTTACTTTGGCTTTGTCTTAGATCATATTAGCCACTCCTGCCTTCTTTTTTTCATTTGACACCCAAAAGATTTTGCTCAAGCCCTTAACCTTAAACTTGTGTGTCTACCCACCTCATATGTGTTTCTCGTAGACAACATATGGTAGGATTTTCGTCTCTGATCCACTCTGCCATTTGCTTCTGTTTTATGAGTGAGTTCATCCCATTCACATTCAGAGTTACAATTATCAGTTGTGCATTCACTGACATTTTTGTATCCTCCCCTAGACCCACCCCTTCTTCTTACACTGTTTTATTTTAAACCAGTGGTTTGCTTTGAGCCAGTATCTCTTATCCCCTCCCTTGATTGACTTCCCTTTCTGTCCCCTCCCTTGTTATTCCCCTCTTTTTGTTTTTTAAAGGCCTAATGAATTCCCTTTCTCTTCTTCTCCCCTCCATTTTTTGACCTCCCCACTCCCCTGCTCCCTTTGGTTTATCCCTTCTGACTTTTTCAGTAGGGTTAGATACAGTTTTTTATCCCAATGGATAATAAAGCTATTCTTCCCTCAACAGGTTGATTACACTGAGAGTAAGGTTTGATTATTGCCTCTTAATGCTCTCTTCCTCTCCTTCTTATTATAGTATTTATCCCCTCCCCTTCCATGCCCTCTTTGTTTGTAATAGAATATCCTATTTTTCTTATTTACCCGGATTTTTCTTGGTGTCCCCTACTATTCCCCCCCCTCTTTCCCACCCCCTATGTCATCTTAGAGCATTTAATATCCTATCCTCTCCCTATGAATTATTCTTCTGGTTGCTATAATAGTGAATATTTTAATAGTGACTAGAGTTCACTACAGAGAATTATACATAGCCTTTCTCCACATAGTAATACAGATAATTAGATTTTATTTAAGCCCTTAAAGAGTCAAATTTAAAAAATTATAAATTTTCTTTCTTTTCCGTCTGTTTCTTATTTACCTTTTCATGTTTCTCTTGATTTTTGTGGTTGCGTACCAAACTTTCCATTTAGTCCTGCTATCTTTTGTGCAAAAACTTGGAAATCTTCAATTTTATTGAATGCCCATACTTTCCCCTGTCAGTTTCGATGAGTAGTTGATCCGTGGCTGAAGGCCCAGCTCTCGTGCCTTTCTGAATATCGTATTCCAAGCCTTGCAGTCTTTTAGTGTGGAGGCTACCAGATCCTGTGTGATCCTGATTTGTGCTCCTTGGTATTTGAATTGTCTCTTTCTGGCTGCTTGTAAGGTTTTTTTCTTTTACTTGGAAGCTCTTGAATTTGGCTATTATATTCTTAGGCATTTTCTTTTCTGGGTCTGGTGTGGAGGGTGATCTATGGATCCTTTCAATGTCTATATTGCCCTCTTGTTGCAGAACTTCAGGGCAATTTTGCTGAATAATTTCTTTTAGTATGGAGTCCAAGTTTCTATTAATTTCTGCCTTTTCTGGAAGACCATTGATTCTCAAATTGTCTCTTCTAGACCGGTTTTCTTGGTCTGTCACTTTCTCATTGAGATATTTCATGTTTCCTTCTATTTTATCAGTCTTTTGACTTTGTTTTATTTGTTCTTGTTGTCTTGAGAGATAATTGGCTTCTAATTATTCAATTCTAGCCTTTAGGGACTGGTTTTCCTTTTTAATCTGGTCATTTCTGGTCTTTAGTTGGCTTGCCTCACTTTACAATTGCGAAATAATTCTGCCTTTTACACTGTTATTTTTTTGCCAGATCTCTTCCATCTTCTTCAACATATCATTTTTGAACTCTTCAATAGCTTGTGACCAGCTTTCCTTTTTTTGGGAAGGTTTGGCTATGATTACTTGTTTGTCCTCCTCTGTTGTCTGGATTTTCTCGGTATAAAAGTTGTCGAGTTTTCCAGAGTTTTTCTTGATAATCTTTTTCTTCTTATGTGGTTCTCGGCTTGCTATCATTAGCCCCGCCCCTTTTCAGCTTTTTCTTCACACTCTGGGTCTGCCTGTGCTTTCTAAGCTCCCAGGGGCTCCGGTCTCCTTGTCCTCAGGGTCAGGCCTCCTGGTGGTCCCTGGTCTGCCCCTCTGCCCGAGGGTCCTTCAGCAGTCTCAGGAGCTGCTTCCACAGCCTCGCTCCCATCTGTACCAGGTCCTCACTCGATGTCCTTTTTTCTTGCTCTTTTAAGTTTTGACAACTCCTCTCTTTTACTCATATCAGGTTTTTCTTTAGTGTAGTAAACAGAGATGTCCTTTTCATACTTTTTCCTTCTTCAGTTTAGATGCCTTCTTTTCATAGTTTTTTGAAATTTGCAACAATATTATTTCACATTTCTCCCAATTGTTTGGCCACATCTCCAATTGAAAGACCAATGCTGATCTGGTTCTTACTTGCCCTAACAGTTTCTCTTACTTGCCCTAACAGGAGCTTAGTGTACTGCAATGGTTTCTCACCTGTTGAATTTGACAACACTGGGTTTGAGGAAAGAATAAGAAATTGTAAGTAAGTACTCTCAAGCTCCTGACCCATATCTTTCAGCCACTTTAGAGTTATTAAATTATTCAATATTTCTGGCCTCTATTTCTTCATCAAATCAACTAGATGATTTACCTTTGAAAATTTATGATTTATTAAAATATTTCCATTCTACCATGAATTCGAGGAAACATGGTATCTTAGAGGTGGAAGATACCTTGATGAATATCTGGTTCTTGGTTGACTCTCTTGCCAAGGTGATCTCTAAAACAAAGAAGTTAAGGAGCCACTGATTTAAATCAAGATCCTATCAATTTCAAGATACAATTCCTCTATAAAGACATATAAAAACTATCTTTTGTATTAGCAGCTCAATTTAAACCATTTGACTAGTGCCCTAGACAGCATATTTATTTAGACTGTTGATGCCCAAACTCTGGGGCTTGTAGGCACATTTTTGGGTCATTGATGATACTCATTTTCTAATTGCTCTATGGGGAAGTTGCCCCTTATACTCACTACATCTGAGTCTTCACTATCCATGATCTCAGAGAATTTCCTGACACTCAAAAAGGTACAATTATACTGCATGAAAGTTGCTTTCTTAGACCACATTACTTTTCAGGTGTAACTCTCTGCTGAGTTCTGCTATAACGGAAAAGAGAACAATAAATAAACATCCTTATTAGGGTTTCTTCCACTTGTTCATGAAAAATGCAGAAGAAAGTTGATGAGCTTAGACTGATTCCTTGGTTGTACTAAACACTTGTTAAATAATAGTTGGTTGATTGGTTGATTTTATTAATTACCTTCATCAGTGATGTTATTGATGGTGTCATGTGTTAACATGCCTGTTTTTAATCATAGTAACTTTGGCAAATAGTAAGCAATCTCTGTATAGGACCTAAAGACTGATAAAAGTAAGTGAATGAGTCCCTATTGTGTTTTCATAAAAAATTCTTGAGAAATGAAACAAAATGAAAATTCATCAGTTTTTTCCCTGAGTTATTTTGCTATAGATAAAAAAGCAAAATAATCTGTATATCAGAGAGTGGAGAAGCCAGAAAAAGGTATGTACAATTAAAGTGAGGAATGCTTAATTTAGCATGCAGATGGCACAGCATAGCCAGCAGGTTGCAAATTAAGGAATAGAAAATGTTTCATTACAAGGCAAACATAATATACTTCTTGCTCTTATGAATCTAAATCCCAGGGTTGGTAGGAGTATGTAAATTATTTGATATAATAAGTAAGACTTAACATTTTCAGCCTTTTTTATGGTTGTTTGCTTTCTTCATTTTAACACAAAACCTATTTTGCTGTTTTGTTTTTGTTTGCACAATCACACTTTAGCTTGTTGGTATTTGATGTGGTTTCTGACATGGGCTATCAGAACAGTACATGAAAGCAGATTTCTGTTTTCTTACACACTGGAGATTCTCCAGAAATTTTCAAGATGTAGGCAAAGTATACAAGAAGTCACTCTTGTGAAACCTGAGGAGGAGAATTCTTCCAATAGAATGCCAAGAATATGTTATAATTTTCTGTTGATTTCTAAATTTCCTTGAATATTTTTATAATTTCTTGAATTCTTCTTCAAGCTCTCATAGAGTATTTTATTAATACAGGAACTTTAAATTTGTTCCTATTTTATATCCATTGTCCTGTTTCAATGAAGTTTAAATTTCTAAATTACCTGATATGTGATTTTCTAACAATTTAATCCAGCCCACATTTGTGAGCAATGGCTACATGCTAGAAATTAGAGAAAAAGGAAAAAGGAAAAACAGTCCTTGCCTTTAGAGAGTTTATATTCTACTTTGTTTGCTTTATCTTTTAATTCCCTAATTCCTTTCACATATCATAGTTGTGTTTTCTAAATTTTATTTTCTTATTCCTTCTGTATGTCTTTTTTTCCATTTTCTCATTTATTCTTCATTTTCATGTCTACCCAGAAACCATGCTTTGGTAACTTCTTATACATTGATGTATGCTGTATCTACCTTTAATTATTTTATTTATTCCTTTTCCTATCTCTTCCCTTTCTTCTTTTTTCTGTCTCTCATATTTTTTGCTGTCTTAAATATTTTCTCCATTTAGAAGAGAGGTCTTGAAAAGAATTGGGGGAAAAGGATGCAAATTATATGTAAGGAAAATAATGACATGAGTATGAAAATATAAGGAATAATGTCTGGAAAGAACATAGAAGAATGAAAGGCAAAGAAGGCATGGGAGAATGTGAAAAAGCGTTCAAATGTAGTATACCCAATAGAGAGCTTGCACAGAAAACTAAGTACAAAAGGCATGACAATACAGGCTATCTTTTTTTTTTTAACCTAAAATTATTTTGAATGCAAAAATGAATCAATAAGTAAAATGAAAATGTGAAAAATTAAAGGTAAAGAATGGTATCATAGCTTTAGAACTTCAAGGAATCATGAAAATTTCATAATCTGATGTACCCTCATTTTCCAGGTGAGAAAACACATCCAAAGAATTCAAAGGATATGCTCATGGTCATGCAGGTAGTAAGTGATTGAACTAAGATTCTAAATAAGGTTCTCAGAATATAAATAGAATTCTCATTCCAAAATAACATGTAAAGAATTGAGAATCATAATAGAGTATGAGAATTGGAAAGGACCTTAGATAACATATAATTGAACCCTTCATTTTTTATCTAATGAAACTGAGAACTGAATGAAAGCCATCTCCCAGTTGATAAATGGGTAAAAGATATGACCAGAAAATTTCTGGATGAAGAAATCAAAGCCATCCATAGGTATATAAAAAATGCTCTAAATCACTACTGATTAAAGAAAAATGCAAATCAAGACAATTCTAAAATATCATCTCATACTCAGCATATTGGCAAAACTGACAAAAGGGAAAATTGCCATGTTGTAGGGGATATGAGAAAATGGGTACACTAATAAAAGGTTGGTAGAGTTTTGGACTGATCCAACCACTTTAGAGAGCAATCTGGAATTAAAACCAAAAAGTTATGAAGCTCTATATATCCAGAGGGTCTGTTACATAAGGAGATCAGGAGAAAAGATAAAGAACCTATATGTTCCAACAAACTCTTAAGCAGCTTTCTTGGGGTAACAAAGAATTGGAAACTGAAGGGATGCCTGTCATTTGGGAAAAGGCTAAACAAATTATGGTTATGGTTGGATAGAAAAATACTACATCATAACAAATGATGAGCAGACTAATAAAAAAAAAAAACAACTTCAAAAAACTACATGAGATAATGAACAGTGAAAAGAGTACAACCAAGAAAACATCACATAGCTACAGATTTAATACTTGAAGAATAAATTGTGTCACAAATGATGAACATGGAAATATGAATTATGTGATAATATATGTATAATATATATTATATTACCTATCTTCTTGGACAGTAGGAATGGATGGGAGTAAGAGAGAGAACATGGATTGCAAAGTACTTTGTAATAAAAAAACAAACATTAAGAAATTGTATTGAGATGTAATCTGGAAAAAATACAAATTTACATTAAAAATAAATTGTAAATGTTACTTCCAGAGAATGAACTGGAAAATGAACCCATGAAAGATATAATTCATATAAACATATCTGTGTCCCTGATGATGCCTTTTATGATGCAGGGGAAGGGAAGGAGGGGCTGAGACACTTGTTTATAAATTACATTTAAAAAAGAGACTGAAACCTAAAAAGGCAGGCATACAGGTGGTTAAGAGCAGATGGGAAAACATGTTTAAAAAGCATAAAACTAAAAAGTGAAACAAAAACGAAGAATTTGGAAAGATAGGAAGAAAGTGTCAAAGATTAGAGATTGAAGAAATAAGCAAATAGTTTAATAATATGTGTTAAACAATAAAAATGGTTTTGACACACTAACTGAAAAAATACAACATAACAAGAAAAAAGTAATAAAAACAAGATAATCATTTGCATAAATGAGGGAGATATAGATTATGTAATTTTTGTTTCCCCTAGAGATATAAAGATACTATTTCAGAATAAAAAAATTAGCTCATTGGATAGAATACCAGGTCTGGAGTCAGGGAGACATCTTCATGAGTTCAAATTTAGTCTCAGCCACTTACCAGCTTTGTGACTCTGGAGAGGTCATTTAAATCTATTTGTCTCAGTATTTTTCATCTGTAAAATGGACTGGATTAGAAATAGCAAACCACTTCAATAAGTTTGTTAAGAAAACTCCAAATGGGGTCATGAAGAGTCAGAGATAACTGAAACAACTCAAAAACAAAACAAAACAAAACAAAGTACCTTTTTGACTCTTCTTTCCCTTCCTGGACACATAAGACAGGTAGGTGTTCCTCAAAATGCTATTCTTGGTCCTTTTTTACCATCTCTCTGCATGCTCTCTGTCTCTGTCTCTCTGTCTCTCTGTCTCTCTGTCTGTCTCTCTGTCTATCTGTTTCTCTGTCTCTGTCTCTGTCTGTCTCTGTCTCCTCTCTCCTCTCTGACTGTCTGTCTGTCTGTCTGTCTGTCTGTCTGTCTGTCTGTCTGTCTCTCTCTCTCTCTCTCTCTGTGTCTCACTGCAACCTAGAAGTACAGAACAGTGCTCTTTATGAAGTGGCATCTTAATGAACTTTGGTCCAATGAATGAATTAGCAATTTAAGTATGAACTTTTCTATGAAGGTTCTCTGATGCCACTTTGTTGGCAAAAGCTATTTACCTCAGACATCACAGACCCTCCTCCCCCTTTTTAGGTCTCCATAAATATAATGGATTATTGTTACTTTGAGTCAATTATCTTTCTCTTTGAGACAACGTACTTCATGAGGGCAAGAATCATTCCTTCTTGCATTTAGTCTTCTGATTCTGTGGATATCTAATAAATGCTCATTAATTTTGAATTTTGAAAGAAACACAATACTAGCAAAGAAATACAATACTAGCACCAAAAATTATTTAAAATGAAGGAGGGAAAGAAAATATTTAAAAGAAGAAAAAGAACTGTAGTTTATGTTCACTGGCTTTTTATTTTTTTACTTATGGTCAAAAGGGAAGGCTATTATGTTCACTGCTGCCATATGACATGACCTTACATCCTGTTCCTTTTGTTGGCTGAATTTTTACAAATATTTGCATTTTCATAATTGGTTCCATTATGGTAAGTTCAGGAACTAAAAGAGAAAAATTTCTTATAATAAATTATAATATACTTAATATAACTTGTCAACATAAATAGTGACTTTCTTTGCAACTATTTACATCTAAATCACATGAATTTTAATTCAAAGAATGTCCTAATATTTTATCTGCTGCCTCCAAGTCTCCATAATGGTCCTTTGGCCATTCTTCGGAATACATGTTTCTTCCTGTGTGATCATAATGTATACTCTGTTCTTTGGGTTTACTTTTTACTTGGCATTATTGGCTGAATGCCTTTCCATATCTCTTGCAATGCTTCATATTTGATCTCAATTGTGTTATGGTACTCCATAATATTAGGTTACTGTATTTATTTAACCTATGGTTTGACACCAACCAGGTGAACGAAATATTTATGAAGCCTCTATTTTGCAGGCACTATGCTACGTGCAAGGCACTCAGAAACAAAAAATGAAATAATGTTTGTCCTCAAGGACATTATATTTTGTCAGCAAATTTGCTTTCAATATCACAAATAATGCTGTTATAACATATTTTGAATATAGAATTTTATTTATATACACAAGCATGTATATGTCTATATATATATGTACACATATAAACATAAGTAAAAATACTCTCATTTCATATTACCAACAATAGAAACAGTAGATCATAATTTAGAAATAGAGGTCATTGGAGATCATTAATTAATGAGGCATAGCAAAACATATAAGACAATGCCTGACACATGAGACAAATAAATGCTTATTTCTTTCTCTCCATTCCTTCCTTCCCCACTTTTAATGATATTGTTTCTTACTTCTCTTCTTGTAGATCATCTTTAAATTTGGTGTATTTTAATTCCAAATTCCTTGTTCTCTCATTTGTTTTTCTGGTGAGGCTCACCACTGCAGACTACAGATCAAAGGGATTTTTCCCCCCTATTGTGCCCATTATCTTTTCCATGCAGGCCATAAATTCTACTTCCAGAGTTCTTATTTCTCTTTTAAACTACACAGGGACAGCATGTTGAGTTTTCACATTCATCTCAAATTCTACAAGGTCTTCTGTCTCAAATGTTGAATCATTTTCTTTTATTTTCTTTCTTTTTTGTAGTATTCACTAATAGATGCTTGGATTTTATTTTTTACTAGATCTAGAGACCATATTTCTTTGTGTTGTTACTTTTTTCTGTTGATTTATCTGTTTATGTTCAATTTTTTGAATTTTCTTTTGTCTCAAATTTTTGGTAATTTCAGTTTTTTTCCCCTGCTACTCACTTTCTGACTCTCTCCTCCTCCATTATGGTTTCCTGGACAGCCATTTCAAACTGTCTCAGCATTTTCCCATCCTGGGCAACATTCAGTTCAGCAGCCTAAGTCTCTCCACTAGCTTACTCTTGATTAATCAGAACCGGTTTACGCAACTATGTTGCACTCTTTCCTTCAAGCTTAGTGGTGTACCATGTCCTAATAAGCAGTATCAAATTCTATTTTCCTGTCCCATTTCCTCTTTTCCTTGTGTTTTTCACCCAACAACAGCTCTTTAGAGCTTTGAAGCAATGATGCCCACAAAGCTATGGCTCCAAGAAGGCTTTTGCTCCTGAAGAATTATGGCAGCTTGGCTATCTTGGATGTGTTAAATTTTTACAGTCTAGAGATGTATTGACTTAATTTTTTGAAAAATATTTTGTAGTTTTAACTCATATTGTCCTTGCATTTATCAAATAGATTCCCAGGTATTTTCTGTTATCTGCAGTTATTTTAAATGATGTTTCTCTTTCTATCTCTTGATGCTGGGCTTTATTGGTAGAATAGAGAAATGCTGATAATTTTGTGAGTTTGTTTTATATTCTGTGACTTTGCTGAAGTTAATCATTTCGATTTGTTCTTTAAGTTGACTCTCTAGGATTATCATTATATCATCTGCAAAGAGCGATAGTTTTATATCTTCATTACCTATTCTGATTCCTTCAATTTCTTCTCTTATTGCAATAGTTAGCATTTCTAGTACAATATTAAATAGTAACAATGATAATGGGCATCTTTGTTTTTCTCCTCTTCTTACTGATATGGTTTTTGGCTTATCCCCATTATAGATCATGTTTACTAATGGTTTTAGATAGATTCTATTAAACATTTTGAAAAATTATCCATCTATTTCAGTGTTCTCAGGTCTTTTAAATAGGAATGAAGTTGTGTTTTGTCACAAAGCATTTTCTGTATTTATTGAAATAATTATATGGATTCTATTGGTTTGGTTATTGATATAGTCAATTATTCTGATAGTTTTCCCAATATTGAAATATCCCTGCATTCCTGGTGTAAAAGTACCCATATATATATATAATCCTTGTGATATATTGCTGTAATCTTCTGGCTAGTATTTTGTTTAAAATTTTTGCATCAGTACTGATTAGGAATATTGATCTATAGTTTTCTTTCTCTGTGTTCCTCCTTATTTTGGTGTCAACACAATATTTGTGTCATAAAAGGAATTTGGTGGAGTTCCTATCTCAGCTTTTTTCCTGAATAGTTTATATAGTATTGGAATTAATTGTTCTTTACTGGGTTGGTAGAATTTACTTGTGAATCCATCTCTCCCTAGACTTTTTTTCTTAAGTAGTTCCTTGATGGCATGTTCAGTTTATTTTTCTGAGATGAGATTGTTTGAATAATCGATTTCCTCTTCTGTTAATATGTCGGGCAAAATAACTTCTAATAATTGCTTTAATATTCTCTTAATTGGTTATAATCTCATCCTTCTCATTTTTTGCTAGTAATTTGACATTGTTATTTAATTTTTTATCAGATTAATCAATGTCATATATTTTTTTCATAAAATGAATTCTTTGTCTTATTTATTAAGTCAATGGTTTTCTTACTTTCAATTTTTGTTAACCTCTCCTCTGATTTTCAGGGTTTCTAATTTGGCATTTAATTTTAGGCTTTTTATGTGTTCTTTTCCTAAAAGTTTTAGTTGCATAGCCAATTTGTTGTTCTGATCTTTGTTTTTATTGATATAACCATTAGAGATATAAATTATCCTATAGACACTACTTTGACTTGTAAAATTTAAATTAATATCAATAACTCCAGGTTCTTATTTTTCCACAGAGTTTTATTAATAATCACTAAAAGTAGAGGAAAAGATTTAAGCCTAATCTAACCTAACCCTGGCCATGTAGCTCTCCACATGGCTGGCTGACTCAGGCATGGTGCTCCACTGCAGCCTACAAGAGAATAAAGAGAGCTGTCATGTCTCACTCCACACATTTGTCCTTTCTCTTGAACCCAGACCTGTAACCTTCAGTTCTGGGTCATGTTCTTAGGGCTTTTCATCTGTACCTCTGTTTGGAGCATTCATGTGACATTCAGTTATGCAGCAAGATGGGAATGAGTTGGGAGGAAGGGGAGTGGATTCTATTTACACATACTATATCCCCAAAATTTTAGTATGTTATTTCCTTATTGTCATTCTCTTTAATGAAATTGTTGATTGCTTCTTGATTTGTTCTTTAACCCATTCATCCTTTAATATAAGGTTATTTATCTTCCAATTAATTTTTATTCTTTTTTCCCAACCCATTGTTCAATGTAATTTTTATAGCATTGCATTTAACCCTTTTGCTTTTCTGATTTGGTTGTGAGGCTTTTATAATCTACTGAGTAGATTCTACTCTATGATTAGTTTTTGTGGAGATGCCTTAACTCCTAAGAAAATATATATTCCTTTCTATTCCTATTCACTTTTATCCAGAGGTCTATCAGATGACTTTTCTAAAAATTTATTTACCTCCTTAATTTATTGATGGTTTATTTATTGGTTTGATTTATCTAATTCTGAGAGAGGAAGTCATTAACCATAGCTCTCAAAGATAATACCACTTATTCAAAGTCCTTCCTGTGTTTCAGTAGCTATAACTACTATTGTGAAGACCACAATGGAAATAATTTCATGCGATAAAAAATATTGAAATTTTGAGGTTACCTCATCTTCATTGAAAACAATATGGAGGTTGTTTCATATCTGACATTAGTGTGATATAATCTTTATGCCTAGAAGAATATCCTTTTAGTTGACATATACATACATATGTAATATGTAAGCATACATTTATATAGGTATGGAAACAAATATATGTTTAAATGAAATGTTACATTATTTTATAAACTGTGAAATTTTTTAATATGAAAATAAAAGAACTGATATTTAAACAAAGTTTTAATAGTATACAAAATATTTTTACTTATACAGCATGACCCCAAAATTTTAGTGCAACTTAAAGCTATTCTGTACAAAGAAACTGAGGTTCAGCAATATTAAGTAATGTGACACTGGCTATACTGCTGATAAACATCAGAGGTTGGAGGATCCAAGTCCTAAACTCATTATGCCAAACTGCCACTCTGATAAAACATAAATTGGTGGTATGGAAGTAGAATTCCTAGATAAATTTTAGGTATCCAAGTAGAGAATGATGGAATAAATAAAAAATAATGACATCTAGAGTAGAAATCAAGGCTAAAGCAAAATTTAAAAAGAAAATCTTCCCTTCTTCAAATGTGTTGGTTAAAAACATATTTTTCATTCTCTTGATCCTCTGAGCGACATATTAAGACATTATTTTGGAGTCCTCGCTTGATTCCAACCCAGATTTCTCCATTGCTAAAAAAAATAGCTGTGATTTATATAACACCTACTAAATGACAGCTGATCTTTTATGAGCATTATGAATATTTTCTACATTGATTCTCAAAACATCCTTGGAAGTAGATGATATTATCCCTATATGTAGTTGAGGAAAAAGAGTCAGACAAAGTTAAAGTGACTTGACCAGGATTACCCAGCTAGTAAATATCTGAGAACAGATTTGAATTTTGGAAGATGAGTCTTCGTCACTCCTGCATGGTATTCTATCCAGTGTGCCACCTAAATAGTGTTAGATTATTGTTTTGAGATAGAGCAGTTAACTACTGATTATTTGTAGAGATCGAGTCAATACTTGAAGTATATGAATACTTTATGGAGGCATTTTGTAGAGCAGAAGCACAAAACTTTTGCATAATTACATTTTTAAAGGGAATAATAGAAGACATGAAAGATAACATGAAAAAGGACAAAGTGGTTTTTTTCCAGAGAGGTAAATGAAAAGGAATCACTCATTATTCATTCTGGTGCCTTCCCTCTGTTAATTATCTATATCTTATACTACATATAGCTTGATTATACATAGATGTTTGCACGCTATCTCCTCTGTTAGACTGTAAGTTCCATAAGAGCAGAGACTATCTTTTACCCTTCTTCATATCCTGAGCACTTGTTAAAATGTCTGCCACATAGTAGGTGGATAATATATGTTACTGACTGACTGAACTATATAATTTCTAAGATCTCTAGATTGTCTGGACTATTTTTTGGAGGTATATATTTACCTAATTTTGGACATTTTCGTGTTTTCTTGATGTAATTCATGATGGTCAGTATTTAGTACCAACCCAAATTATATATGTGCTCTCAGGTATACATAATTATGTGAGAGCACTTTACAATCTTACTTTTAATATTTTTTCAACATTTAGGGAAGTATTTTGAAATTCTTTCTATCCCAGGTGCCTAAATATCAAATTTTTTGAATGTGGTTTCCCCTGTTCAGATTATAAATTAGCCTTCCACAGCCATCTTTTCACAATCATCACTTTAATTAAATTTTCTTCTGACAGCTGATAGTATCTTATTCTTAAGATTGCAGGCTACAATGAAATTCTGGTACAGAGTATCTAGAGGGGAAAGAGGGGTAGAGAAAAGACCAATAAACACACACACACACACACACACACACACACACACACACAACTGCCCCATCTCACAAATGGAAATAAGGATGCTCCAAATTTAACCTTGGATCTATGGCTAATTAACAACATGGCTTTTCTCTCCAGTCTTTATTTTCTCCAACAGTAAAATGAGGTAATTGTATAAGCAGCTTATTAGGATGTTTTCTACTGTTTGTTGCTGTTCCAACCCATGAGTTCATCAATGTTCAGAACTCCCAGCATGGAATTCCATCCACCAATGCAGCAGCATATCTATAATTTCTAGTCTTAGAGTTACATAGTTAATATATATCAGAACCGAAACTTGAACTCAAATGCCAGCTTACTAACCACACAACTAATACACCATGCTACATCTCCAGTTGTCCTAAAGGGATGGTTGGTCAACTCTAAAAGGCCTCAATTTTTTAATATTCTTAAAACAAAAACTTTTTAAAAAATTTGACCTATTTGGTATAGAGTGGGGTGTTGGTCAGGGAGTGGGCTAAGATAGTAGGTGGTATCCCAGCTGCCCTGATGATGAAGTCATAAGAAATTATCACTTAATGACTGGGTAATTTGTAAAGCAGCTGGTGGTAGTATTGGGAAGCAGCTGTTCTTTAAAATTGAATAAACAAACAAATAAATAAATAAATGGTAACATACTCTATTTGCCATAGCAAAGATTTTAGTAATGTAGTCCTGAAAGAACTCAACCCTTTGGTGTGAGAAGAAGTGTTCTTTGCATTCCCTTTAAAGCGTAAAGAATTTGGCAATTTGTTGCAAATTTCCCAAGGATGTCCTTCTATCCATTTATGTGATAGTGAATTGCTGTAGTCATCTTGTCCTTTCTTCACCTACGGAATCCATATTCTTTTTGTTTAAGTTACTTGATACAGATTTAATATTATGTGCAGCCTTGGAGTCCCTATTTTTACATTATCTTCTTATAGTAGTGAATAGGTTCCTAGCTTTGTTGGAAATGTAGATGAGTACAGATGAGTGAAAAGGCATCAAAATAGAACAATTCTGTTTTATATCAGGGAATTATTGCTGATGTAAGAGAGAAATATAATGTAAAAAGGCCAAGTATTTGTGTCTGTTTACAGGGACTGGGAATCAAATGTCCATTATTCACTGACCTATACTATGTATTGATTTGTCATTTGCAAATGATCAAGACGAGAGTTATGGCACATCTAACATTCTGAAAAGTTGCAGGTTGGTATTTTTCAATGAATTCCTACCATGGGAAAAAAAGGAAATGAAATTCCCACTTTGGTAGAAGAACAAATTCTTTCTGATGTCATAGGAGTCTGTTTGCCTAGGAAAGATAGGGAGTGGGAGAAGGGAAGAATGATAATACTTTGACTTCTCCTCTACTTAAATGCTTGCTCCTCTACCTATCTCCATTCTTAATCCCACAATAAAATCTGCTCTAATGTTGATTCCTATGGTTTAACCATCTATATCAAATGATTTAATTTTACATTGTGCTTTTAATGGGCTCATAAACCTAACCTAGGAGGGACCACATAGTCTTCCTACTTTTATGCCTTTGGATAACTAGAAGACTGCATTAGAGAAAGAAGAGCCAACCAGGTTCCTGGAACCACCTGCCCTCTTTTAGGGAAAACTAATCCCTTGTGGTAGGACCTAAATCATATGGGAGGGGATGCTTTTGTTATTTTAACCTACAGTGTGAGGAAGCACTGGTAGATATTAATCCTATCAATCCATGGTTAGAGCTTTGGATTGGGAGACAGACCCAGGACCTGGACTTGAATATTTCTTTTTCCACTTACTATCTATGTGACTTTGAGCAAGTTCCTCAACCTCTCCTTATTTTATAAATGAGGGAATGGAAGACTTCTATTTCCTCATTTGTAAGGTGAGGAATTGAGGATAGCTAACCTCCTCCCAAGAGGCAGCTAGATGATGCAGTAGATAGAGCACTGAGACTGGACTTAGGCAAACTTAAGTTCAAACATGACTTTGGATGCTTATTAGCTGTGGGACCTTAGGCAAGCCATTTAGCCTATTTGCCTAAATTTTCTCATCTATGCAATGGGAATAATAACATCACCTATCAGATGAGGTGGTTGTGAGTAGCAACTGAACTAATTTCTGTAAAGCACTTATCATGTTTCCTGGTGCATAGTGGGCATTATATAAATGCTTATTTCCTTTCCTTTTCAGCTCTACACCTTTGAACTTTTTCACTTTACAGTTGAACAAAGAGAGACTCAGAAGAGACTCATCCAAGGTCACAGAGGTAAAAGAAAATATTTGAACCTGTGTTCTCTAACATGCAGTCTAGAGCCTTGCCATTTGCATTATGGTTGCTTCTTTCAGGTTGATTGTTTTAAAGAAAGAGGCATGGGAGAAGATGAAAATATGTAGTGGAAAGAGCCCCGTTCTGTGAATCAGAGCTATTTTCTGTTCTTGACTCCACTGCTTGCTAGTTACATTCCCTTGAGAATGTCACTTTATTTCAATGCCCTCATCTATAAAGTGGGAACAATATGCCAGTTTTTCCTTTCTCATGGAGATTTTGTGAACAGCCAATTAGTTGATGTCATTTAGAGTATTTTGTAATAGTAAAGAGAGCTCAAAACAGATTAGCTACAGTATCATCTAGGACAGTGATGGGCAAACTTTTTAAAGAGGGGGCCAAAGGAAAGGAAGTGCTCATCTGTCAGTCTGTTTCTAAGACCACCCTTTCGAAAGTTTCATTGTATTGTATCCTACTCATTTTATTCATCAGATTAGGAATAATGTCGTGAGGCCGGATAGAACATTTCAGGGGGCCACATCTGGCCTGCGGGCCATAGTTTGCCCATCACTGATCTAGGAAATTGCTCTAAGAGCATTCTGTACTTGATTAAATTTGTCCTTTCTACTGAGGTTCCTTAGGAAGTATTTGTACACATTTGTATTTTGTCATTGCCTATGTGAACCCATGTATTTAGGAGAAATAGATAGAAATCAGCACCTGCCATAAAATTGTACTAATAATAATCACCACCAGATTTTTAGCTATTCCCCATAGGACCCACCTAAATGAATTATCTGAAGGTAAATCCATGAAACTATGTATAATATGTAGAGGAGGAATCATTGACAAGAATTGATAGCATGTTAGATGGAAAGAGGGATCTAGATTCAGGTGACCCATGCTTTCTAATCCTGGTTTAGCTATTAATAAATCTGTAACCTTGATCAAGTCACTTACTTTCCTAATTCTCAACATCATAAATTAGAATTGGAAGACATCTTAAAGGTTAGGTACTCCAGCTCCTTGATTGAGGACTGGAGAAGTTGAGACCCAAGGTCAAAAAGGTACTAAATAGCAGAGCTGGATTTGAACACAAGTCCTCTTGACTCTAAAAGCAAATTTCCAGCTCTTATCATTTGTTCTCTAACATTTAAAGTCCATTACAGCTTTAACATTCTGTGATTCTAAAAAGAAAATGACTTAATAGGAACTCAGTTATTGTGTCTGGTCAGAAAACAACCATTCTGTAGTTTTATTAGCCTAACATTTTAGAAAAAAAGCATTAGCCAAACGTTGTGTCACATATCTGTCAATACTGCCACCTGGGAAGCCTAAACTAGGGGATTGCTTGAGTTTTGAAGTTCTAATCTGCAATAAGACTAAAGTCAATGGGGTATCTATATTAAATCTAGTCTTACCATGGTGAGCCTCTAGCAGTTGGGGAACCCTGGATTGTCTGCCTAAGGAAGGGTAAATATCATGGATCACATTTGGAAGAAGTCAAACCTTCCATGTCAATAAATGGATCAGGTCCATGAATAGTCTATTGTGCTTTCAGCCTAGGGGGAGATAAGGAGATCTAGCATCAAAAATAAAAACAAAATAAAGAAGCCTCAAAAGGGTCTTCTTGCTTCCAGATCATGGGCTTATGAAAGTGTCAGTATGATAGCTTGTGAAAGTGATGATGGATATATTCTCGTATTATGTTAAAAATAAACAGTACTATATTAATAAAAATTATGCAAAGGGTGATTTCAGTTGCAACTTAGGGGTCTAGTGCTACAAACAACTTATAAAAGCTGTCAAATCAACTCTACTGTATTGAATGTGACTTTTCATTAGGGCTCCTTCTGACTGTGTCAACAGTTAATGACAAGATCCCAATAAAAGAGGCAATATTTTGAGCGTGTACCATGTTTGAACATTATACTAGTCATAATAGTTGTATATAGCATATGGAATAATCTTAGCTTTAGATTCTTTTGGTGTTAACTCTAATTAGGTGAGGTTATAAGTATAATTTCCACAGCAAAAATTTAGATTTAGAAGTAAAGGTATCAGTAGAAACTTAGTAATTACGTGATCCATACCTCTTTCTTTTATGATTATACTTCACATATATGTATATAAATATACACACATATATATGCATATGTGCCTATATATAGTATAATATGTATTATATATGTAGTATAACATATTTTATATGTAGTATAATAGAATATAGCATATATATACATATATGCTTATATATTGTATAATATACCCATATGTCCAGATCTTTGATTTCATTAGTGTGGATACTCTCTTCACCAAATTGGGATTGGCAGCTATTCCATTAATTTTGGTCTTAGATATTTACCAGAGGCCCTGAGAGTTAGACTGACTTACCTTTCATCACATAGCTACTATAAATTAAAGGTAGGTCTTAAGTTCAGTTCTTCCTGACTAACTTCCATTGAAATTATATATATCTTATATATTTACTAGATATTAGAATGGGAGGTCCTTGAGAACAGGTATTATATTTTTGTCTTAAAAAATATTCTCAGAACTTTTCACAGTACCTAACAAATAATAGGCATGAAATGTTTATTGACTTGATAAAATCAGTATAGATCTTATATCCACCATGCTGCTTATATACTGTATTATTGTTTTGTATTATATACTGTGTATACACTGTATTATTGTTGTTTATTTGCTATTCCTAATTATTCCTAATCCCTATTTTTAAAATTTGTATTACATATTAATGTTTCCATATATTTTTACATTTATTATTTCCAGTGGTGATACATTGCCATAAATCCCATGGGTGATCCCTTTGTTCATTTTAGCTATTCCTAAACTGTTAGACATTTTGGTCCTTTCCAGGAATCTGCCAAGGCAGAATTTCTGGTGTGTACTTCAAGGAGGGCTAACACCTTTAATGTTAGGACTTGCAGAGCCTTTTCAGGGCTTCTTGCCTTCTTTGGTGTCTCCCTGCCATGCAGCTCCCAACTTTGATTCCCAGAAGCTGTAGCATGCCCAGGAGCCATACTCAGGTAAACCTTCTTGGCAGACTGGCTAAACCAGGTTGAGAGTACCAGATAGATCTCAAAACCTTCAGTGAGTTAAGGAGATATTGAGATTAACACTGGCAGAATGGGTGATTGAGAATAATTTGTTCCAGTGGCCATATGGGGCAGCTGAAGCAGGCATTGTGAAGCACTTCAAGCTTGGTTAGACAACAAAGAAGCCAAGGTCATCCACTTCATCCCAAGCTATTACCAATTGCCCTGACAATGGTCTTCAATGACTCTGGAAGAGAAAGTGAAACTGATGATTTTGTGCAATTCTGCCTCACTTAAATCCAATTTATGTGCTGGCAAAAAAGACATCTCCCACACCGATGTCATTTTAGTCCTCTTTGAGTACAAATGACAACTACCACCAGCAGCCAGGTGTTTACTATGACTTAAAAGCACTGTCAAAAATGTTTGTTGAAGTAGTTCTTTTCCTTTCTCATCTTTCTTGGACTCAAATAAGATTAACAAGCATTAAATATCCACTGTGAGCAGGGCAGAGCATTATGTAGAAGTACTAAAGGAAATACAAGGTTTATATAGGGCACATTTTCCTGATGATATCTTTTGAGTCCTGTTCTCTTTCTAATTCCCTTGTAATATATTTTTCAGGCTACTTACATCACCCTTTCTGCTATATTTTTCATTCTTCAGAGTCTATTTTGTTCTATGCCCCATGGATATATAACAACATTGGTAGAATGCTATTGTTATTTAAATGGGCATTTGTATCAGGAAGGAGTTTAAAGTCATTAAAGGAGCAGGATGATTTTCTGAAAGCAATGGAGACATTTCTCTTTATCTTTAATTTGGGGCCCAACTTACCCATTTGCACTCTCTCAGCTAAATATCCTGATGGGTAAACTCAGCAGGTTAGCCCAAATACTCTTCAAAAACAGAACAATAGATAGTTCTTATGTGTTTAGTTTTTCTAGTACGACTGATCTGAATCAAAGCAAAATCTTTGGAGTGCTCATTGTTTTCTGCTAGCAGGCTCTGCAGTGTTCTCTCGCCTGATAAAACCAGTATGAAGTCATCCACACTTTGGGGAGGCTAGATCTATGGAATGGGGATACCAATTGTATTCACTTCAGAAGCATTTCTGTGAAGATCAAATGAGCTAATGTATGTTGAATGCTTTGCAAACCTTAAAATGAAAAATAAAAGTGAGTTTTTGTTAACCTTATCGTTAAACAGGTAATAACAAGGGTCTAAAACTCATAATGGGAATGGGAGAGAAATTATATGATTTTGCTATGATATGATTTCATTGCACAGATAAAATCAGCAAGACCATATAATTAATTGTAAGAGAAAGGTGAAGGAGATTGAAGGGTCAAAGATAACCTGGAATGTGGGAGATGAATAGAAGTTTTGTCAGTTTTTGCCAGATTACCTTCCCAAAAAACTACACCAGTTTGCATTATCTCTTGTGATATTTGAGGAGATCTATTTTCCTACAACGTCACTCCCAACATAAAAATTGGTAATTTTACTAATCTGTTCTTTGTTGATGAGTATGAAAGTTTCTTATAACCAACTATTCATGATTCAAAGCAGAAAAAATCACAGATAAAAATGTTTTAATGTTGTACTTGGTATCATTTAGAAATAAAATAGTACACTGAAGATTTAAAGAGGCAAATTTCATCACAGTATTTTCCAGATTTTGTTCAAACCCAAATTAGATACTATACATTGCTCATTTAGTGATGGTCATCCTCATAGAACATCTCAAAGCTAAATGAGTGCCATCTGGTGGCTTTCTGGCTAATTCCAAAGGTACTAAAAATTCCCCTCCTTTTTTTCAGATTTTCCTTCTATAGTACAAATTAGTAGCACTGGCTTTGTGCCAAATGGCCCTGAACCTAGGTCCTTTATTCACATGGATGGGTTAGCCTAAGGACTAGGCTCCTCTTAGTCCTAGTAAAGAACCCTAGAGTTGGATAAAAGAGAAATAAGGGACCTTCATTTCCTACACACTTCAGCATGGTGAGGTATTATATCTGATTCTATAAATTTTAGGTCTTATTGAGGTTTACCTGAAGTAGCAATAATGTAAGGTAACGTAATTGCTAGAAACCATCAGAAGAGGTGGGCCAGCAACAAGTTTGGGGATACGTGTTTGGAATGAATGATCGTTAGTGCAATAAGGTCATTGCCTTGACAGAGTGTACTAACTAGTCTCAGAGAGTAGCTGTTCATTTTTCCTTTGGGTGTTGTCTTTTGTCTGTCCCCTCCTTTACTTTCCTGTCTGCTCTAAGTTTCAGCATAATTCTTGTATTCTTAACAATTGATTTTACTGATTTTCTCCTTCCTTTTTTCTTTTCTTTCTTTAAAAAAAAGTGCTTTGTTATAAGGGATGATTCTTTAAGGGGAGGGTTTCAATAAGAAATCTAGGTGATATAAAAATAAGAATAGGAAAAAATCAGCTAAATCAATCAATGTGTTTTTAAAAATTGACATTATTTGTAAGATTACACATCTGTGAACCCCTACCTACCCATATCTGCAAAGTAGTGAAAGAAGTATTTTCTCATATATCTTCTTTGGTGTCAAACTTGTTTGTAATTTTGTACCTTTCATTTTCAGTTGTTTGTAGTTGTTTCCTTCCATTTACATGATTGTGGTCATTGTGTTCATTGTGCTCATCGAGATTATTGTTTTCTTAGCTCAACTTGCTTCACTTTGCATCAGTTCATGTAATTCTTTTTTTTCTCTCTATTCATCATATTCCTCACCTCTTCCGGCACCATAATATTCCATTGCATCCATATGCTACAATATGCTAAACAGCCATTCCCCAATCTGTGGATATCAGTTTTGTTTCCAGTTCTTTGTTAACACAAAAAAGTGCTCCTATAAATATTTTGGTGAATTTGAGCCTTCCTTTTTGCCACTGGCCATTTTGAAGATATATGTCTAGTAGTGGAATTTCCAGGTCAAAAATAATGGACATTTTAGTCAACATTTTTAAAAACCTGATTTGCTAGGATAAATTGTGTTAATATATATATATATGAAACTATGTTGTAGAGGTTGGTGCAAATATTTACAATAATCCTGAATGTTTGTATGAATATGAATGAATATTTTTTCCTTTTCAGTTCCATAACTGAAATTTAAGATGTAAAAATACATAATTAAAATCCATTTTAATGTTTATTTTCTTCATAAGAAAGTGGAAAGAATGCTGATTGTAGTATGAGTACTCAAGTTCAAATAAGAATTTAGCTATTGATTATTTGTGTGACCTTGGGCAAATCACATCTCTGGGCTTTGATTTCATCATCTCAAAAATGAGAAGGTTGTCCAAATTCAAATTGATGACCCTATGTCCTTGGAATTATGGTTTTTATCAATCTGGGCATACTCCCTTGTACATCATGAAGTAATGGCCTCCACCAATGACAATAGGCAACTTTCATAAAACTTAAAGTCTTACAATTATTATGCTAAACACTGTAGGACATGAAAATTTAAATGAGTCCCTCCTTTTTTGGTATAGGAAGGATGGGCGATGGGCATAATAATACCACGTGTTTACAGAGGGATATAATATGAAATGCACTATATAGGGGAGATCATGAAAGATATCATGAACTTGGTGGTTTTTGAGTTGAATTTTAAAGGATGGCAAAGATTCCAAAAGGCAAAGAGGAGGAGGAAGGTCATTCTGGAAATGAGGAACAATTAAAACAAAGGCAAAAAGCAGGAAACCAGTGAAAAGTTTCATTTGACGTGTGTGTGTGTGTGTGTGTGTGTGTGTGTGTGTGTGTGTGTAGCTCTGCATCAGTGCAGGAAAGTCTTAGTCTACTGATGGAGACTGGTTACTCCTCTGTGACTTAATTTCATAATAGGAGCACTGGGAAGGTAAGGGATTTCCCAATGGTCATTAAGTTGCTAAGTGTCAGTAACAGGCCTTTGAACCCAGGACTTTCCAATTCCAAAGTGAGTTGTTTATCTCCTTCATAAAGCTGCCTGCCAGTGTGAACCTCAGTTATTATTATTATATTATGATTATAATATTATTGTTATATTTTATTATATTGTGTAATACATATATAGTATAATATTAGCATTGGATAGCCTTATCAATTACCTGTGTTTCATAAATACTTACTGAACTGAGTCACTTGATATTTATCTTAAAATTCAATGGCATCAATATGCTGATGTCAAGAGCTCTGAGTTTTGAGGGATACAAGATTCCTATTCCTTTTTTGTTCTTAAACCTAGGAGATTATGTAGTGAAGGTACATATTCAGTGTTTGGTGGTTTTCTGTTTTTGTTGTTTGGTAAAAGCCACCAATGGCGCTCATCTTCCTTACTTGGATCTATTTCTGTTTGATAGACATTAGTCATATTGTGTATAGTTAAACTTCATTAAGTGATACTTTGCTACACTGCTTATTTGTTCATGATCCAGGTCAAATAATGCTTGGTGACATAATCTCACTACAATACAATTTATTACCTGGAAATTTTTCTGTAAAATATATTAGTATGATAGTATAATCTTACCTAGTTCCATTGAAAAGTTAAGATATTTGGAGAAATTCTTTTATTGACTTTATAGATTAATAGTGGAACCATTTTTCATCTTTGGCCAAGATGAAAATTTCACCTCTTTAATACCAACATTATTCAATATGCTTAGGCTTCCTCCCCTTATTGTTCAGGACTTTTTAAAAAAATAATGCTATTAAAGTTAATTTTCAAGGTTAATATAGTGCAGAAATATATCAAATTTTCTTGAAATATTGCTCTAGGGCTTAGCTTCTCTACTTGTAAAAGTAGAGGCTGGATGATCTCTAAATTCCTGAACACTGAATTTGGAGACAGAGCACATAGGTCTAAATCCCAATCCTGTTGTTTTACTACATGTGCGATACTAGACAAATCATTTAACCTCGCAGGGTCTTAATTTCTTCAACTATATGCAGAAAAGGAAACGATTTTAATAGGTGGTCTTTAAATATCTCTTCCAACTGTCAAATTATGATCTTATAACTTCCAGCTCTAAGGATTCTTTGATCATAATTATTCTTTGATTATCAGCCAGAATGAAATAATAATAGCTAATATTTACACAGAGCTTTAAAGTTTGCAAAGTGTCTTACAAATATTAACTCATTATATCTTCACAATAGCTTTGGAAGGTAGGTAATTATTATTATCCTTACTTTACAGCTGAGAAAACTGAGGTAGAAAGAAGCCAACCAGGGTTATAATCACTGTACCATTTCTGTTTATAGTCATTATTAGCATAGTTGTCATTCATTTCCTCATTAACAATCTTCTCATTAGTCATTATACTGAGACTTGGGCTTCTAGAAGATATTTTCTGGTAAGCAGTCTACTAATATGTTTTATGTTTTATTTTCTTGCTTTGTTTTAATGTCTTTTTATTTCTTCTAATATTAAAAATCTCATATTGAAAATAACATCAGCAGGTTTGGCTTGAACGGATGGCCCAAATCAAAGAGGTTTCATGAGCTACTGACTCCCATCTTGCTCTAATTCCTGTGCTTCTGTGAATCTATTGGGATTCTTCCCTTTCAATCTGTTTGATTTATCACTGGTACATTTGATATCTTCAGCAACACACATTGATTTCTTTTTGTTGAGAGGGAGAAGCTGCTGAACAGCAGTGTTGGAAATATCTGCACTCAGTTTGGAACTGTTTTCCGTTCAATGGTTCTTAAAATTTTGCCATATTCATGGTAATGAGCCAGCCTCCAGAAATGAATTATGTTATAAGTATTTGCTTATCCTGCTGCTCAATCCTTGAAGTGGTAAAATATATTCAAAGGGAAATAGCTTTCCCATCTCCTTTGTTGCATTTGACTTTTGTTCTTTTTTTAGCAGTGGTTTGTAAAGCTCCCACTACAAAGGGACACAAGAGCAGAGGAAACAGGTTCTGTATCCCAGGTGCTTTCCTTATGTCTTGGCTTTTAGGAATCCTGGTAGCACCTGTGTCTTCACTCCCTCTCTCTCTGTGTCTCCATCTCTCTTTCTCTTTGTCTCTCAGTTTCTCTTTCTGTCTCTCCTCCCCTTCCCTTTCCTTCTCCTTCTCTGTCTTTGTCTTTCTTTTCTTCCTTTCCTCCACTTCCCCAATAAGTGCTGCATTGGCTTATTCCCTTTTGGTTATTGTGGATACCCAAACTATTCTCTTGCAGGATTGTACCCTTTCTACTTGCAACCTTATTTCCTAAATCTTCTTTCTCATGATGATTATTACTTGAAGAGATTTAGTTATCAAATTTTCTTACAATTAATTTAGAACATACCTAAATTAGATTAGATTTTAAGCTCTTCAAGGGCAGGGAATATTTTTTGTCTTTTTTTGTTGTTTGTATCTCCAGCACTTAGCATACTATCTTGCATAGAGTAGGCACTGAATGAATATTCTTAACTGGTAGCTGACAACTTGGTATGATTTTAGTAAACTCCTGCCTAAAATGATTTCTTTTATTTGTCTATCTCGATTATTTAATGTGGTTTAAGACATTGCAAGTAATAGCTTCCTGTTCCTCTTAAATTTTTGTCTTTGGGGACAAATTTATTTTTTAATAGTCAGCATTCATGGCCATTACGTGCTAGTAAGTGTAATTATGAATTGGTTCATGGCTTATTTTCCTAGGAAGAGAGCAAAACTCTCAGACTAAAGTCTGAGCCCTCCACTAGGAAAGGTCACTCTTTCTTGTATGCCTTGCAACACACCTTCTAGCCACAAAAAGGAGTCCCAATCTACCTAAGGACAGTGAAAACCACAGGTGTTTATGAGAAGTTATATTAAATCTGATATATGTATTATTTGAGACACAATTAAATGGAAGTCAGGCAAGATCAGAGCAAAATCCAACCATACATCATGCACATTGATCTTTCAGTGCCCATAAAAAACATCCAGTTATACAACTTTTCACTTGTCCATTTGAAGGCCATGACTCGTGACTCTCTTTCAGAAGGACATAGTAGCTGTGACAAAATCTAGCTTCCATGGTCATGCTGCTGTCATGGAATGACTGAACTTCTCTCTATTTCTCTCCTAGTTCTCACCATAGAGCTCCCTCAAAAGTCCCCGCATATGCTTTATACATGAAACTCTCCACCCTTGTGTCTGAGGGCTGATCTCACATTAATTTCCTCTCTACTCAAGTGGGGAAAAATCTACAACTCCCAGAGTCTTTGTGGGCAGTCAGTTTCTTGCCAGAGGCTGTTAAAATAGTCATTGTTTCCGATATACTAGTATTGTAAAGCTACCTTAGAAAAGTGATCTCACTCCATATCCTTCATGTCCCCAGGAAGGGAATGGAGGGAATCAAAGCTAACCAGAGAAACGATCAGGCACGGCAGCTTGTTTCTAGGAGAATTTTATTAAAATACAAAGAAACTTAAGAAGCGTAATAAGCCCACCTTAGGTTAATTGCTTTTTCAGATAAACAGTTCTAATCTTAGAAATCAGAAAAAAAAAGAACTTTAACAGAAATGGGACAAAAGATAAGGATGCTAATATAAAGGAAGGAACTGGTCTAGAGCTTTGGATTCTCTATCCAAATAGGGAGGCAAGTCCCAGAAAGGTGGGGGGGCATCGAACAGGCAGGGAATAACTTGAGGCTAATGACCTTGGGGAAAGGAGACACCAAAGGAAAGAAAGGATTAAAGTGGAGTTAGATAGATATTAATATTAATAAGAAATTTACATTTAGATAAGGCTTATGTGTAGGGTGGCCCAAAGCCTACACCCTGTTACCAGTCATAATTGTATGTATAGGGCAAAAATTTTAAATCAAGGATTTGAGATCAAAGATAATTGCTTTCCAATGGTTCCAGGTGTGTGTGTAGTGTGTGTAGTTGGGGGAGGGGGTATTGGTATTTTTTTTCCTTAACTGTTCATTTAAATACTAGACGCAGAACATATGGGGAAATGAGGGACTCTATGGTACTTCAAACCCATACAGCCCATGGAAATTTTTGAGAACTAAAGTCTTCTTGAAATGGTTTGAAAGGGAATATAGTTTGAAAATCAGAAATAACCTAGAGTTAAAGGGCATATTATAATCCTAAATTAGATAAAGATTTGTGCCAGGGACTTTGATCTTGCTTGTAGCACAAAGTCATTCAGAAAAGTGATTAAATACCTATTGACTCAAATTTTACTTGGCTGACCGATCCATTTTTTCAACAAGGGAAGTTCATCACACCAAGACTCTGGGAGCTGACGAACCTCAGATAGCTTGATATTAGAGAAAGCTGCATCACCACCTGACTTTTTCGCTAGTCATGAATTTACACTGGTTTATGTTCTCAGCAAACTTACCAGTAAAAGGATCTTGAGAGTAAATTATTTCGTATATCTTCAGAACTAAGTGTAAAACTGAGGAAATGTGACCACTTTGGTGTCTTGTCACCAGCATATATGAAATACCAAGTTATTTTCAAAGAGGTATGTTCACTGTAAACATCAATATGGTGATGATAGCTCAAGTCAGGGAATATAACAGTTTTCAGGCCCTCTCCTCACAGCAAACCTGTGAAATAAATAGTATTGGTATGATTTTCCCCATTGTAGAAGTGAGGAAACAGAGACTTAGGTAAAGTGACCTTTTAAAAAATTGGTTCTTTTTTTTCAGACATTCAATGGCTGTGAAGATTTTTAATAGTACTCCTTTCCCAGCTGCAAAGGACTTTTTTTTTTCCTCATAAAAAATCTTGATGTTCCAGCTTGAGAGCCATTTAAAATAGGGCAGTTTGGAAACTTGCTGACCTGTCTCTTTTTTTGATAAAAAGAAAACAACTTTGCTGGCACAAGTCATTGATTTTTCAGAGATGAGAGCAAGAAGAGAAGTCGGAATTTTTAGGAAAGCTCCCAAAAGAGCCCCACCTGTGTGAACATGTTACCAGCAGATCATGTTAACTCAGCTCAAATTCTAGCAATATTTATAATTTTTATTATAGGAAGAAAATGTTAAAATGCTGAGAGATCTCACAGTAGATATGGGAACTTTGGAGTAAAGTATGCAGGTTTTGTTCTACTTGTGAAGTAACCATATTCAATGAGTAACTGTGAACAGAATATTTAAAAGTCTATCTCTCATTTTCTCTAGTTATGAAGAGGACATTCTAAAATAGCTGCCCATACCATTGCCTACCCTTACCACTCTTCTGCCTTGGAACTAATACACAGTATTGACCCCAAGAGGGAAGGTAAGGGTTTAAACAAACAAACAAACAAACGAATGAATGAATGAATGAATGAACAAACAAACAAATAAATAAATAAATAGAATAGCTGCCCATAGAGATTTCATGAGGAAGCATCCACTGAGCACCTAGCAGGTGAGTGGAATATAAAACGAGGTCTACTACATAATACCTGTATGACTTTGGGCAAGTCACAACCTCTTTGGACCTTGGTTTCCTTGTCTAAAAAAATGCAGGTCAAAATAGAGAGCTTCTCAGATGTCTTTCATCTCCAGACCTAGGATGCCACGAAAATGTTTACTCTAAGGGAGTGCATGCTTCTGTTAATTCAGGTTTTAAAGATTTTTTTAATCTTGAGGAAAGGATAATTGATTTCTATGCAATTGTTTTTCCACCTAGATTTATGATTTTTATTAGTCTGGAGGAACTCTAATAGTGGAAATTCCCTCCACCAAAAAGATCAGCAACTCTTTTGTAACTTATAGCCTCAAAAAAATTTCTAGACAGTAATGAGAGGTTAAGTTGCCTGTGGCTGCTTATGCAGAATATGTCAGAGGCAATACTCAAACCATGTCTTAACTCTAAGGCTAGCTCTCTATCTACTATTCTCTAACTAACTCCATTCACTACCACCTCTCATATAATTTTTAGTATTCATTTCATAGTTCCTCTGTTGCTTTATTTATAATGTTCTAGGAGGATAGCAGAAGAAATGAGTGAATCATAAAGTAGCAAAAAAAAGGTTAGATTATATAATTAAACCTGGTCTAAATTAAGAATTAAATGGCTTATAGCTCCCATATTTCAAACATAATAAACGGTGAAAGGAATCCTTGAGATGAAAGAATACAGTTGATGCTACAATGGTGATAAGGTAAACTCTGACCTTTGACTTAGAATTTCTCATTCCTTGAAAAACAGAAAACAAAAGAGATAGAAAAGGAGAGGTGAGAAGGGGAAAGATGGTGGGAGGGAGGGAGAGAGAGAGAGAGACAAAGAGACAGAGAGAGACAGACAGAGAGACAGACACAAAGAGAAAGAACAGTATTGGTGGAGAGAAGAGGAAAGGGAAATAGAAGTGGTGGTGGTGGGGTGTAATAAGGCATAGAGAGAGGCAGCAAAGGAAAGATTTGGATTTGAATTGAGTAAGGAATTGTTTTTTTCATGTCCCAACATGGATACTCTTTAGGTTTAATAAGTTATAAGGCCTTCTGGTATCATTGTTTTAAAGGGAAAAAATGCATTAATTTGCAGTGATAGTTCTTAGACAAACCAAAGAATGAATTTTCTTCCCAGAAGGAAAACAGAAAATAGTCATTTCTCTTTTTAAAAAGAATTTTTTCCTTTAAAATACCTTTGGAATAGATGTAAATGATGTTCAAGTATGTAGTAGGAGAATGATTGTTTAGCATTTGGTAACAGTCAAGGGGAGAAATTTTTAAAATCTGAGAGCATTGATATATATATATATATATATATATATATATATATATATATATATATAACACTGCCTTCTGAACTCCATAAACCCTCCTCACCTCCTCCCATCATACTCAAAGAGAAACTTTCATTTGAGCTTCTGGAGAAACTTGTCAGACAGGTCTCTTTGATGCTTCTAGGAGCTAGGGAAAGTGATTGGGGGCACTGGAAAAGGAGGTTTTAGAGAGATTTTGGAAATTAGGTCAAATATGAGGAAAGTGAGATTTGATGTGTTTAACTGGGGCCATGGGGCCAT
>NC_058131.1:592804354-592827899 GCF_016433145.1 Gracilinanus agilis | reverse complement strand
GAAGGAAGGAAGGAAGGAAGGAAGGAAGGAAGGAAGGAAGGAAGGAAGGAAGGAAGGAAGGAAGGAAGGAAGAAAGAAAGAAAAACAGCAAGAAAGAGAAAGGAAGAAACATTTTATCTGAGATCATCAATTGAGGCAAGTAATCTTTTAAACTTAAATGAGTTGGCTCTCTAAAAGTCTTAGGGATGGTATACTTTAAAGAAATGAAGCATCAGAAAATTTTTTCTGAAGTCTTCATGGTGAGTTGAGTGTATTTACTTACTATTTCTTAGAATGGTCCACTTTAAAATTTAAATAATTTATATGATAATTATTTTAAATGATCTAACAATATACACATGATCTATCTGATGTTTTATGACCTCATTGAAAAGTTGCCAATTTGGGTATTCTATTCAATTATATAGATCTTAATTTATTCCTAGATGTCTATACTGTGTGGCTTCTATGTAGGCCCTCCCATAAGTTTTCTAAAAAGAGTCCTTCCCACATGTTGAAATCCTTTTTTTTCAAGTGTGCTTGACCTCCTAGGGATACCAATAAGGTATATTTCATTTATCATTTGATGGATCTCTGATGTAATCAGTAAGCTGGCTCCCATAACTAATTTGGATTATGGCCTTTTCTTCCCTTCTTCTCTGCCTTAACATTTTCTGTCTTCTTTTTTCCTTTTTCTTTTGTAATACTCCATTATAATCCTTTTGAGAGCAGAAAGGGGCTTCAAAGAACTGTATTATTATCCATTTTGAGTTTCCAATACGAAAACATATTCATCATCAGGTGATCAACTTCTTGGTGGTAAACCTTTCTGATCTTCACTAGGATAAGCCTCAGCTGACAGATAGTTCATTATTAGGCTGACATTTGAAGCCTTTCCACTCTATGAGGACCTTCCATATGTGATATTTCATTACCAGTTCTCTCAAGAACTTAGGGATATGTCCATACCACAAAGAGGAATCAGAGTTAGGACTTTATTCAGAGTTAAAATGCTTAATAAATTTTTATTACAAGTATCTGAAATAACTTCATTTGAAATTTTGGAGCTATCAGCGCAAATTTAAAGACTGAGAGATTGATGGAGAATGGAGTCAGATGGCTTGCAAACTTCTCATAACATTCAGGAGGAAGATAGAATTATTAGTCACATGTAAGAAAATGCCAGTATGCCTTCCCATTTTAACCAACCCTGTTATTTTGATTGGAAATCTTTTTTTATAAGTTAATAACCATAATCGCTAAACAATTTTGAGATTTTGTCCAACACCCAAGAAATAGGCAAAATGACAAAAGATGGGAAGAGTCAAAAGGAACTTTATTTCTTACACTGTGGAAAGACAAAAGTTCTAATTAACTTTTAGTGGAATTATGAATAGGTCCAACCATTCTGGGAAGCAAGTTGGAATTATGTAAAGATATGAATGAATGAAAAAATATTAAGTGTTTACTATGAGTTGGCTACTGTGCTTAGTGTTAGGCAAACAAATAGAAAAGCACAGTAGTCTCTGTACCCCAAAAGTTCCCAAATTTTAAAAGAGGGAGACAACATATTCAAAAGAATTCAACTTCAGAGCTGATGAAAAGGCCCAGGGGTGTAAAGGGTGCAGAGGCAAGGCAGATCACAAAATCTCTTCTTCAGTACCATTTCCATTATTTTAAAGATAACTGTTTTCAGTGCAGACTGGTTCAACATCAGGAAGACAATTCATGTAATTAATCATGTAACTGAAAACACTCCAAACCCCATGATTATGTGAATAGATATGGGGGTGGGAAGGAAGCCTTTGACAAAATATTACATTCAATCTTATAAAGAATAGCCACAGGAGGATTTTAAAATAGGATTAAAATGTGTGTGCATTCATTTATTTGTGTGTGTATGTAAAATCTCTATTGATTTTGTATATTTGGTTTTTTATCTTGCTCTTTTCTCAAAGCTACTATTTTTATTCATGTCCTTGCTGATTTTCTGTTACATTTAAGCAAATGACAATGTCATGCAAAGCAAGTGCTTACACTGAGGTAAAAAGAAGTGATATAAGGACACCCTCCAGGTCTCTGAACAATTTTGGTATCATGTGAGATACTGGCACAGGACTGTCCAGCATAATGTGCCTGCATCAAAGAAGGTGCTATGTTCTAAGAGCAAAGCAGAATTGCAGTGTCTCAAAAGAAATGTGAGATGTGCAAATTTAGGAACATTTGCATCTCAAATGTTCATGTGGGTTATTTGTGCCTGACCTGTGACAGAGCCTTCCAAGCTCATATTGGTCTGATCAGCTGCCGTCAGGTACACTACAGTGATCTTGATCTAGTGATGTCATTTTGGTCCTCTTCAAGTACAAAGAACAACTAATCAAAATACTATGTCATGGGTAAATAGAAATATACTTTCTGCCTATTTTTATTCCTTATTCTCTCTATTAGGTTAGTTAGATAGCTGAATTCAAATCCAGCTTTAGGCACTTACTAGCTATATCATTGTCAAGCCCCTTATCCTCTGTTTGCATCAATCCTCTGGAGAAGGAAATGGTAAACCTTTCTATTTTTTCCCAAGAAAACCCATGGATTGTATGGTTCAAAAAATTACGAAAAGTTTGACACAACTGAATCACTGAATAACAAAACTCTCCATTGTATTTATTACCAATATTGTTAGCATTTCTAAAACTGTGTCAAATAAACATGGAGAAAGATTTCATACTTGCATTAGTCTTGTGTTGGGAAATTTTACATTGTTTACCTTTTGCATAAGTGTAAGCTAAATGGAACTAGGATAAAAAGGGCAGCTCCTGAATAAGGAAACATTCACATTAAATATTTTTGTGAAAGGTTTGTTGTCTTAGGTATGTAGTTACCACAAATATTTAGGAAGAAAAGCCTTATCCCAATGGAAAAATGGTTAAAGGGTATGACAAACAGTTGTTAAAAGTTGTATAAGCACTTTAAAAAATAGGAACAGTTACTTTTGTGGAACCTGGAGAGTCAGAATTAAAAATCCAGACCCCTTTAAAACATTATAGTGAAACAGGCTTGTCTACAGGAATTCCAAACCTGGAGACCATTGGTCTCCAGATCCTAACCCTTGCATGATAAAACAGCCTTATCTACAGGAACTCCCATCTTGCAGAAAAACCCCCTTATCTGCAGGAACTCCCACCTTGCAGACTTGTCTTCTGAGTCCCTAGCCTAAAGCTAGACAATAAAGTCCCTTTGCATTTTGCATTGCTGCTCTCAGACTCATTATTGGGATGGACTCCAGGCACTTCACTTTTAATCATTAGTAAAAGTGATGCAAATCAAAGAACACTAAGGTTTCATCACATGCCCAGCCTTTTGGCCAAAATTACAAAAGATGGGAATAGTCAATATTGAAGGGGATGCAGAAAGGAACAATTAATGTTTTCCTTCATTTTCAAAGAGGACCAATAACATCATGGACTATATCTTGAAATACAATTGATTATATTACTAATTGGATTTAAGTGAGTCTGAGTTGCACAAAATATTTGGTGTTAGTAATAATAACACACTGTTGATAGAGTTGTAAATTGATCCAACCATTATGGTGAACAATTTGGAATTATGTAAATGCTCTTTGGCCAAAATATTCCACTGTTAGTAATAAGACCTAAAAAGGTTAGGGATAGAAAAAAAAGGCCTAATATACACAGAAATATTTATACCAGCTCTTTTTTTTTGGAATAGTAAAGACTGGAAACAAAAGTAGGCACCCATTAATTAGAGGATGGCTATACAAATTGGAGTATTTGAATAAAATGAAATATTAGGGAGCTAGAAGAAATGTTAAAGTTAAAGAAAAAACATGAGAAGACTTATCTGAAGTGATATATACAGAAATGAGCAGAATCCAGAGAAAAACAATGTACCCAGTGACTACAGCCTGGGGCTCTCAGATAAAAGTCTAGAAGAATCTTGTCCACATAGAAACTGAATAGCAGCTGAAGCCCTAGAGACAGTATCAGAGAAGAGCAGTAACACCTCAAGGAAGAAATGATTTTACAGTTCTCATAACTAGCAGATGTGAGGAGAATATAGTAGCAAGCAGGTCAGTGGAAGTGTTGGCAATGAGGAAGCAATGTGATCCAGAGGATACCATTCACTAAAATTAAGCATCCTTATTTTTAGGATTCTGTTACTAGCAAACTAGATTTTTTTTCCTTACACACTCAATTTAAAAAAACAAAAAACAAAACAACCCTTCCCTTCCATCTTGGAGTCAATACTGTGTATTGGCTCCAAGGCAGAAGAGTGGTAAGGGTAGGCAATGGGGGTCAAGTGACTTGCCCAGGGTCACACAGCTGGGAAGTGTCTGAGGCAGATTTGAACCTAGGACCTCCCATCTCTAGGCCTGACTCTCAATACACTGAGCTACCCAGCTGCCCCCTTTACACACTCAATTTAATCTAGCTGCTCTTCTTACTTTCACCTTCTTAAGTGCCATTTCTATTTCACCAGGTTGCACCCCTTGGCCTTAGGTGATTGGATACAAAAGATAGTAGCTCTGTAACCAATCACAGAAAGAGATGGTCATAAAAATATTTCAAATTTGTTCCTTTTTCCATCTATTTATTGGTTTTCTGCCAGTTCATTTACAAATGTCCTTGGGAACATTGTGGCTCAGTGGGTTTCACAAAGTGAAGTACTGGTAAATATTTTATCAAACTACTCTCTGAAATGACAAAGTCACAGACACATTTTTAAGTTTAATCCTCATTCTTATACTTTTTCTATATTTTTTAAAGTCCAGACAATCAGGAAAACAATAAATCAATTCCTGATATGTAGCGTTTCCTGGTTTCCAAAAGTGCAAAACTCACAATGAAAATTTAACAACAGGCTACAACATAACCCTGGTTTGCCAAATTTTCCATACATTTCCTTTGCTTTTTGCTTTTTATTTATTTATTTTTTTGAGGCAGTACCATTTTCTAATCTCTTGGAAGATTATACCTAGCTGGTATTATCCTTGGATATTTTATCTCTCTGTTCTGCAAGGGGATTGTATTTTCTCATTAAGTGGTTTTTCAGTTCTTCTTAACCTTCATCCTACCCTCAATGGTTGAATTGATATCACATCCTACTTCCTAAAACACAAGTCTCACTATGTCACCACAACCCATCTTCCATTCAATCAACTCAAGTGATTTCTTTAGGATTGAATATAAAATCTCTTGATTGGCATTCAAAGACCTTCATTTTTTTTACCCCTATCTTTATTTCTCATATAACTTAATCCCTTCTACACAGTTTGTTATCCAAGGAAACTAGCTTCTTTGCTACTCCTCACTCATTATAATCCATCTCCTGACTCCTTATATTTTTTCTGGCTGTCTTCCATCTCTGGAATTTTCCCCATCCTCATTTTTATCTCTTGACTTCCCCGGCTTCTTTCCAGTCTAAGATAAAATACTACCTTCTAGGAGAAATCTTTCCTAATTCCTTTCAATGCTATTTAGTATCTCTCTCTTTTGATTCCTGCAATTTATTCTCCTTATATATAACTTTTACATAGTTGTTTGCTCACTATCTCCCCCATGAGAAGGCAAACTCCTTTAAAATAAAAACAACTATTTTTTAAACTTGTTTTTTATCTCAGAACTTAGCACTATACCTGGTACATTACATGCTCTTAAATGTTTAAGTGACAAACTCATGGGAAATATTTTATAAAAATTAAATTGCTAAGCCTGGATTAGTATGAATAATTAGTCTCTTGAAGTGGTTGGAAGTATTAAAATTCACAGTATTAGAAGTTATGATTATGTAAAATATAGTAATTAGTTCCAGCCCAATGGAATATGTAATATAAATTCAAATAATATGACCACTTGAGGGTAATTTATTGTTTGTATTCATCAGAACCTAGATGTAGTTATAGGAAATGATTATAATCTCTTACTGTATAATTGTCTTTATTTATTTATCATTTGTCATGGAAGGTTGGGATTATTTTCCTTGTGTGTCATAGTTTCTTCTTTTCCTTTTTTGATAATTTATTCTTGATTTTGACCTTTTCTGTAATTAATCAATGGTCTTTCTACACCTAGAAAGTTATTCTCCTTTGATTTGACTATCAATTTAATAACTAGTCATTTCTTATCAGTTATTATATAGTTGACACATTAAAAATATGTGGATTATGTATATATATAATTATGTCTATCTATCTATCTATCTATCTAGATGTCTATCTATCTACCTATCTATCTGGGGACAGATAGACAGAGTGGGAGGAAAGGAGAAAGAGAGAGAATTAGAGTTATTTTTGTGTTGTTTAGTGTTCATCATATTCAATACCTTCTGATTAATGAATAAAATATTTGTGTTATTTAGGTCAAAAGCTTCTAAGCTGCCTAAAGCCTTTGGTCTCTTCTATTTCTCAAAATAGAACAAACACTGACCTTGACGTTAGAAAACATTCTTTTTTGACTTGCTCTTTTCACTTAACTACTTATTCAAACATCAATAAGTAACTTCGATTATCTATGCCTCATTTTCATGAGATTTGAACCAGAAGAACTCTAAGCTTCTTTCCAAATATAGGCCAATGCTACTATGAGCATCTATAGTTTCCAATATCCTATTTGGGGCATTATCTCTTTTACTATCCTTTACACTAAAGTCATTGAGTATTAAAGTAAATGTTGGCTTAGATAATCTTGTCAAATTGTTCATAAACATTCTTTATCTTACCATCCCCATAAATGTTGGCACATAACTGAGATTTTCTACAAGATGGTCGTTTTTGCTCCTGCCTGTTATGAGGATTTCAAAATCAGATAGTCATGTGCCCCTAGATTGGAAGGTAAGGTATGTTTCTTGTTGCCTTTGAGTACAGCATGATGTCATAGAAAAACAGAAAACACTGATTCAAATCCTAGTTCTGTCACTGCCTGTATGACCCTAGGCTAGTCATTTAATCTCTGGACCTCAGTATTTTTATTGGTAAAATGAGGAGTTTGGACTAGCTGATCTCTGAGGTCCCTTTTAGTTTCAAATCTAGGATCTTAATTCCTTTGCTTATCATAGGATAACCTTACATTTATATAGGTTTTCCTTGTCTCTTTTGCTTTCATTTATAATGAGACTGTGACTATTGTAATGATTGGATTACTTTTAGTATCCATAGATTTCCTGGTTAGTGCACTAAAAGATCACATACACAATACTCAAATCTTAGGTACTGTCCCTCTTTCTGTCACTTAACCATCATCCTTGTAATATTCAAAGGGACCATTGGGGACTGAGGGCCATATAATACTCTTCTTTGTTTCATGGTTTTCCACATCCGAAGAATTCTTCATCTAGTGGCCACATACTTACCAATGAACCTTTCCATATTTAACTATGTTGAACTTCATTCGGCCAACTCAATCTGTACCTGCCAATCTATTCTCTGACATGCCTTTCAATATCCAGAGAATATAACTTCAGTAAGAAAGACAAAATTCAAAATTTTCTTTTTTTTTCAAGTTTTATGATTGTTTTTGCCCGAAGTGTGCAGGGAAGAAAAATATGGAGAAGTAATTGGCATGCAAAAAACGCAAAGTCAACAGCTATTAAAATAGAACTTTTCTTCAATTTTTCTACTGTTGCTGTCAGAAAGAGACATTATCATCATCAGGCAAGTGAATATTTGAGCTCCAGGTGAATTTTCAGCAAATCAAGAAGTGACACTGCCTAACCAAAATACCCTTGGCCCTGAGGGCTCATGTAAATGTAATAACTAGGGTCCTGGAACTGCAGCAATGAAATAGTTATAATCTGTTACATTATTGCAAATGAACTTATACCTTGAACAAATTGAACTTGTTAGCTATTATTATCATTATTATTACTCAATTCACACCCTTTACAATAGAGTATTATATATGTAAGGGGGTTTATATATATATAAATCTATGTTTTTGATAATTGCATATTTGTAATATATATATATATATGTTGTGTACATATAATTATGTGCTATATTTTATATATATGTATACATACAGCACATATACATGTCTCTGTGTATACACGCATACACACATACAAATCAGAGAAGGCGTAAATAGGTTTATTTGTTTATCTTCCAGGATCACATGTCATCTTACTTTGAAATTTCCATATTAATTTCATAAAATTAGGACTCTTAAAAGCCTAATGTGTATAACTGAATGAACTATTTTAAATCCTTCTATAGTTTTAGGTCTTGTTACTTTCTGGAGCTCTACCTGGAGATATAGTATATATCCCATAAAACTAATGCAATTATACAAATAATTTCAATCAAGTACACATCTGAAATATGATAATTGGGGAAAGGTTTATCTAATGTATAATTAAAAAACTTAAATGCCTTAAAGTTTCACTGTTCTTTTAATGTGGCTATCCCCAAATTCTCCTAGGAAAGTGTGTTATTCTATCCTTCACGTTATAAACAATAACTAGAAGATTTTGTTGTTTTCTTCTATCCATCTGCAAAAACATTGTATGTATGTTGGGTGTGGGACAAAAGCAAAGGAAAAGAATAATTCACTAGTAGGCTGAGCTTAAAGTTAAATATTTAAATCCCAAGGTAATCTTGATATCTTCCAAATATATAATTTAACTTATGAGGAGCTAGCTGGCATCAAGCTTTGGATTTAGATTGGGAAAGAGAGAAATAAGCAGTTAAAAGTCCCTACTCCCAAATATTATTTCATTTAATCTTCACAACAATCCTTTTAGGTAGGGGCTATTATGATTCTAATTTTATAATTGAGGGAAATGAGGTAGACAGAAGTTAAGAGACTTGTGTGTGATTGTGTGTGTGTGTGTGTGTGCATGTTTGTGTAAGGGGTAAAAAGGGGTTTTAGTTAGGTGGATATAAACGGTTTGGTCACCAGGGAATTGAAGAATTATCAATCTCCAATTAAAGAATAACCTCAAGTCAAAATGACCTTTATGGAAGTTTATTTACAAATGAGGAGAGGAAGAGAAAATCAGAAAATTAGAAAATCAGAAAGAGGATAAAATAGGATAAGTAACCTAACACACTAGGTAATTTGTTCAGGTTCCCTAGATTAACGCAGACAGATTTAATTAGTCCTCAGTTAAGCAAGGTCCAGGCTTGAGCCCAAAGCCAGAGAGCCTGAGGGCCCCAGAGGTGAGAGAAGCAAAGACTTCAGTCAAAGGGTCTCTTTTGAAAGGGAAGTTCTTTAAGAGAAGTTCAGGAAGATTTAGTCTTTACACTCACCATGTGAAATTCCAAAGGGAAGATTTAAGAACAGTCTCACCAAGGTCTCAGGGTCTCAGCTCCAGAGCTCCTCCAAGTCTAAGTCATGAACAAGCAGTCCTTCAGGTCCAAGACACAAACAAGAACAGTTCTCTCGCTGAATTCTCTGAACTCTCTTTTAAAGGGGCTTCTTTTTCATCACTTCCTGTGCCTTCTTCCTACTTTACACGTCCAATCACAACAGATGCTTTTCTTAGGACTGCCCAGGAGGCAGTCAGTAAATTCTGATTTGTCACTCACTCTAGCACAGGTGGGTCACAGACCTCCCAACTTGTGAGTTAAATGGAGTTGTTTACACTTTTTGGTGATTAGATTTAAGAATGGGCAAGGTAGATTTAATCTCATTATCACAGTGTCTGTGTCTCTCTCTCTCTCTCTCTCTCTCTCTCTCTCTCTCTCTCTCTCTCTCACACACACACACACACACACACACACACACACACACACAATAACACAGAATAGAAAAGATACTGATGCATTTATATACATACACACACACCACACACACACATATTTCCTATGGCAAAAGCTTTTCAAAATCAAGTTATTTTTCCTCTAGCTGATTTTAAATATTTGATTAAATTGTCAATACTATTGTGTGATTTTGAGTGGACTGCTCTTTATGTTAAGTATGTAAGCTGACTTACTATTCATTTTTAAAACTAGGAGTATTGAGCATTGTTTAAATGTTGTTGAAATATGTATTTTATTATTTTATATCTAAAATCTCATTCACATATATATATCTGCCAATAATAAGTAATGTGCATCATGTTGTTTTATTGTTGTTGTTGTTCTTTGCATTATTCTGCATTTTTTTTAGGTCCAAGGAACTCAGAGGAAGGCAGAAGGGGTTTATGTAGTCAAGACTTGAAATTTCTAATATATCACTCAGCTCAGTCACCCGCTTTACACTGGGAGGTAAGCTTTCCCTACTCATTCTGAGAAAATCATTTTTTCCATAGCTTTGCTTTGATGCTTCTTAAAAAATTCCAAATTTGATTATAACATAATAGTTCCCTGTTAGTATATATCATACTATCTGGAGAATGTTTACAAACTTGTATAACTAGTCCCAGTCCCATTCTGGATTATATTCTCTTATGCAGGGTGACCTTATAAATTAAAAAAGTAACAATAGTTTAGTTTTGGATAGTAAGTTCTTAATTTATAAAGAATTTTGTCATTGATTATTTCCTTTGAACCTTACAGCTATGAAAAGGAAGCAGAACAAGCCTTAATCCTCCAATAGGAAGTGAGTAGTCCCTTCAGTAGTGTTGTTTGTCTTCCATATATACCTGTGTATCCTGTATATTCTAGGTTCAGTGACCAATTAAAAAGGCTGCAAAAGTGGTCAAGTCCTCATGTTCATCTCTAACATTTAGTAATAAATGCTCTCTAGGTGAATAGTTGTTTGTTAAATGTTATTTCAACTCCACAAAAATGTAAAATCAAAATTCAATTCAAGGCATTTTATAATTACCAGCTATCATATGGATAGTAAGTCAAGGAACCTGAAAAATTTCAGGGACTCCATGGTTTCCCTACATTAAGAGCATGCTCCTTTAGGTCTGTGGTCTGTAGATAATAAGTAAACACACATATATATCCACATATATATGAATATATGTATACATGGACATATGTTGCATGAGTACACATTTATATATTTATATATACATATGTGTTTATACATATATACAGGTCCATACAAACATATACCTGAAGAAATAGGTGAGTAGAGAAGATACTGTGCATTTATTGGTGGTGTTATAAACAAAAGGGGTCCTAAGGAGATATAGATATACAGTGATGTGAATGTATCTATCTGTATTCTCCTCAGCTGCAGATGATGGAGGAACACCAACTCCTCTGATCACCCTTGACAGTTGTTATAATTTCCCCTTTCTCTAACAGTTACCCAGAGAGGACCCTCGAGAGGTTAGATAGATGGATAGCCTTTCCAGGTCCAACCTGGGGTTGGATAGATTAATACAGGGCTTTTGATTTGCCTTGGATTACATTTAATATCTGACTGAGTTGACTCCCTCCCCAAAGGTCATGATATAAGGACCACTCTGGAAGGTACTTGTTAAACTCTCTTTATCTATAATCAGGGAAAGGATAAATAGGATAAGGATTGGTGATTGGAGACCTTATCAATCTATTATCTATGTCTAGTTGACAATCAGGACTGGAGGCTATTGATCTAATAGAAGCTGGAGCTTTATTCTTTCCACTACCTCTGGCCCAACCTGGCCATAGCCAAGCCAGAGAATAGGGAATGCTATTGATGCAGCTGTATTGGTGATCTTATTCTCTCAGCTTTCTCACTACCAGTGTTTGGTGATGCACTAGCTCTCACAGTCTTTCAGGAAATATTTACATATGTTCCTACCATCTTCTTCATAGACCTCCCTGCCTCCCTTCACCACCCACTCAGAGATTTTTCCCAGTCCAGAGACCTCCAGAGCCCAGAGAGACCTCCTTAAAGTGGCTGTCAGGGGTATTTATAATCTGTGGGACCAACCAATGTTTGCCTCTGTCTCACAACACCTGGGAACATTCCATGTTTTCCAACTGCCTTCCCTGTCATTCAAGGTGGCATCCATCACTTCCCAGATTATGAATGTAACAGTGGGATAAACAAATAAACACATTCCTGTCCTGCACTCACTGACCTCCTTGAAATCTATAGAATCTGAGATGAGAAACAATGTGATTTAGTGGAAAGAATTTTGGTGGAAGATTCCGGAGGCCAAGATATGCTATAATTCCAGCTCTGCCAATAACTAGGTGTGTGATCATGGACTTTAATTTCATCTCTGAATCTTTGGGCTTTGGACCATATGATCTCTGTGGTCCACCAGGTCTCAAATCCTAAACTCTTTGATCTTTGAGAGTCCAGTTCTCCATTACTAATATTTCACATGTGCTAGATTAGTGACCCTTGTAATTTGTCCCATATATTTCTAAATAAACTCTTCCATCCACCATGCTAAAATGAGTGTCTATGAAGCAAATACAAAATTCATTAGTTCTCAAGCATTCATATATCCTTGTATTATTTCCAGAATAACATAACTCTGGGATAGATTGGATTGATTCCAGAAAATCCATCTGAAATTAGAGTAGATTTCTATAGTGCCTTTCTCTGGAAGCTTTTGAGCCTAGGGTAGGACAGATTAATTAAAAAAAAAGTTTTATTGTAATTAGAAGTGTTGGGGTGGGGTGGTAGAAAGAGCAGAGCCCTCATTAGCCATTCCTGATCTGCTACCTAATAGCCATGGGAAGGCAAGAAATTAATTTAATAATTCTTGAGAGTACAGTGGATAGAATGTGAGGCCTGGTATCAAGAAGACCTGAGTTCAAATCCAATCTTAGATATTTACTAGCTATGTGACCCTGAGCAAGTCATTTGACCCTACTTGCCTCCATTACTTTATCTATTAAATGAGCTAGAGAAGGAAATAACAAATTATTACAATATCTTCATGAAGGAAATCCCAAATAGGATCATAAAGAGGAGGACATGACCCAAAACAACTGAGTAACAACAACAAAACCTCACCATCCTTACATTTATAATATTAATAGTTGTGCTTACCTCACGGCATTGTGGGGATCAAAACAATGTAAATTGTAAAGCTCTATGTTAATGCAATCTATTATTGGTACTTAGAGAAAGGGAAGAGGGTGAAGCACTGAGGTAGCAATAGTGGATAGTATCCTATATTATTAGGAAGGCCTGAATTCCAATCCTGCCTCAAACTTATTAGCTGTGTGACCTGAAATAAGTTATTTAATCTCTATTTCCCAGTTTTCCCATCAATTAAATGAGGGTGTTTGACTTAATGGTCTCTAAGGTAGCTTCTAGTTTTATGTCTCTGATCTTTTTATCTTATTTATTTGTAAAAGGAAATTCTTATACTTAATTTATTTTTTAATTTAATTTAATTTAATTTTATATATTTATAAGGACCACTCAGAAAGGTACTTGTTAAACTCTCTTTTATTTTATACTTGTGAAAGGGAACACTTTGGTTAAAAATAACTTAAGTACCTCTACTTAGAACCTCACTAGTTTGTGCAGGCAAGACTGACTTTCCTTTGTCTACCTTTTGATTGAATCAACAAAAGCTTGAACTAGGTGGAAGAGCTTGCAAACCACTTAGAGAATTCACACCCTCAGAAACTCAATCAACCAGGAATCTGTGAACCCTTTTGATGTGTATTCACCCCTCCAGAAGGTGAGAACTGGTTCTGCAAGCAATGCCCCAGTGCTAGACAGTTTGGAAGTTGTGATTGGCCCCTGTGAAAAGGGGAAGAGACAAGAACCCACTATAAAAAGCCCTGAATTTCTGGCTAAGGAAGGAAGTTGACTTCAAGAAGGAAGTTGGCTTCAAGAAGGAGTTGGACTTCAAGAAGGAAGTCAGCTTAAAGAAGAAAGTTGGCTCAAGAAAGAAAGTCAGCCTCAAGAATCACCTTCAGCTCCAGTCATTGTCTTGACCTGCCTCTTGGAGGGAACTTGGGTGAGTGGATGGCTGACTTTCCCTTTTGGTGTTCTGAAGAGAGTTTAATTCCTGTTGAAGGTCAACAAGTCCTGGCTAACTTGAGTACCAGAGCAATATTTAGTTAAATAGGTTAATGGTTTCTCTATCCTTTTGTATTTCTCTTTCACTCTTTTAATTTCTTTTGTAAATAAAAACTTTAAAGTCATTTAGATTTTGAGCAATAATGCTTTGAATCAGCAACCACCACTATTATTTATAATCTTAGTATATTTTACCAACCCATTAAAATTTAATCCTTACATTTTTGGCAACAATGAAGGGATGATGAATACCCATAATCTGATAATTTCTTTTCTACTATCTCTAAACTATCCCTCAGCCAATGATTAGTAACTAAATCCTCTGTTAAAGTAAGGTAAGGCCTAAACTTTTAAAATAAATAAGCAACCAAACATGATACTGAATAACAAACCCAAATTGGGAAATTGCTATTTCTTGCATATCTAAAACAGCTCATAATTCCAGAGAACATTTCACAGTGGCTCCATATAGCACTGATCCTATCTAGTGATATAGATCTGGTATTTTACATTTTCTTCCTTAGGAAGAAACATGACAATTGTTTAGTTGAACTCAGAGCTGAATTAACAGCTCAAAATGGAAGTAACGTGAATGATCTGGAAATATGACAGGAAAATAATGAAGAAGTCTCTGTAAAGGAGCATTGGAATTGGAAAAAAATAGGGAACTCTTAAATTCAGTCTCTGTATCTGGTCACACATATTGTATTTGTTGATTGTTTTAAGATCTAATTTTATTTGTTAAGTTACTGTGTTTTGGCTGTTGGCTATGTGTTCTGTTGCATTGTTTTTATTTGTACACCCCATACAATTGGAATGGAGAAAATACCATTGTAAAAGTCCAGGAAAATTTTAATGATCAAAAAACAAATTAAATTGATTTTAAAGGGCCTTCTGAAGTGAAGTGCCTAAATATTGCCCACTTCCATATTTGTAAAAAAGTAGTGGATGAGATTTATATTCTCATTTGGAGGGTGGAAGTTTTTCTAAGGGGCATGGTACCCCTAAATATCTCACCTCCACATTAAAATGGATGAGACATATAAAAGACATGCCTTTTAGAGTTATTGCGGTCTCATAACAAAAGAGGAGACAATATTGTAGTCCTCGCCTCCACAGTCTGCAATATAAAATACCCTAGATTTTGAATCAGAAGCCCTGAATTTGAATCCAAGCATTACTATACACTTTTTATGTGGAATTGAGTTAGAATCTTCTTTACCTACTTGGGACTCCATTTACACATCAGTAAAATGAAGGAGTTGGACAGAATCATTCGGTTCTAGCATCCTATAATTGATTAATTCAGTTTATTTAACCAATTCATTTTTGTCCCTGTTAAAGATCCCCTTATAAGTAATTTATATGTAGTCTAATTAGCTATGTTTATCAAAGAAATCCAAGAATTTTTGGTTATTTGTAATGCCTTTTCCTGAAATTAAAGCACTTCACTTTAGAAGTAAATATCCAAGAACACAAAGCATTTCCCAATTGACACATAAAAGATATAAACAAGAAATACTCAGATTAAGAAATTAAAACAATTTTAGTCATATAAAAATGCTTCAAATCCCTATTAATTTGAAAAAATGCAAGTTAAAACATCTCTGAGGTGCCACCTACACCCATCAAACTGGCTAACATGACAAAAAAGAAAAATAATAAATGTTAGAGGGGATGTGGAAAAAAATTGGGACACTAGCACACTGTTAATGGAGCTATGAACTGATATAAACATTCTGGACAAAAATTTGGCCCCTCAGCTCCAAGGGGCCATCATACTGTGCATGTCCTTTGATGCAACAATACTACTACAAGTTCTGTGTCCCAATGAGATCAAAGATAGGGGAAAAGGACCTACTTGTATGAAAATATTTATAGCAGCTCTTTTTGTGGTGGCAGAGAACTAGAAACTGAAGGGTTGTCCATCACATGGGGAATTGCTTAACAAACTGTAGTATATAAGTTTAATTAAATATTATTTTGCTATAAGAAATGATGAGCAAGACTATCTAAAAAAAAAAAACAAAGAAACCTGGAAAGACATATGAAATGATGCAAAGTGAAGTGAGCAGAATCAGGAGAACTTTGCACACTGTGAAAACAATAATGTACAATGATCAACTGTAAATGACTCGAGTGTTATCAGCAATGCCAGGATCTGAACAACTCCAAGTGATTCATGATGAAAGCTGTCCATAAAAACTCCTAATGGATTTTGAATGCAGATTAAAGCATACCATTCTTCACTTTATTTTCTCCATGAATTTTTCCCTAGGGTAAGTGATGCATCTTCTTTCACAGTGTGGAAATATGTATTCTGTGACAGCATAGGGAGAGCCTATATTAAATTATGTGCCTACTTGGGAAGGGGAGAAAGGTGGGAGGGAGGGAAAGAACATGGATCACAAAATATCAGAAAATAATTAAAATTTTTGTTGACATGTTTTTTTTTAAAGAAAATAATATCCATCTTGAAATTCACATCCTTGTGTTCTTACCTAAAATTGTTTGGTCTCCGAGGTATGGACTTTTGAGAATCTGCTGGTAGAAAACTGTGACTTATACTTCTTTCACTCTATTGCCTCTCCTACCAAATTCCTCAATTTCTCTTTCTAATTGAATATTGCTAATATTCACTCTATTGCTAGATAACATCTTTCAGCTCCATTCCACCTGTTTTGCCATATCCACCAGTTTAAGTATCCTTTCAAGTATGAAAAGAACAGATTGATAATCCTTCCATCTTGATACATAGTTTTCACAAGGTATCATTATGAGGCTAGCTTTAGTTTATACAAAATAATAGAAAATGCTTAATTAAACTTTATGTTTCCAAGTACCAAAAAGAGTTACAAAGAGAGGCCTCTTCATTGAAAAGAAGGATGTTTCAATCCATTATATGTCAAAGGACAGGAAGTCTGGGAAAGGAAGAGGATAATTGTGTCCTAATAACCAAGTTTACATTTCAGGGATCATTGAATTCATCAAAAGATTCTGAAAAAGAAAAGACCCAAGTGGATTGAATTCATAATCCATTTCTCCCAGGAAAGAAAGGAGGCTCAGGAAAAAGCCCTTAGAATGACTCCTTTGGGGTGTTTAGGCCTTAAGTGAAGTGGACAACTAAGATCATTTGCAGGAAAATTCGGAAAATATTTAGCTCCTGAATTCTCTCAGGCTCTTCACTTTGCTTTTTCTCTCTAGAGACAGCCTTAGTAAGACTTTGACTATCATTGTTGACAGTGTCCTACACACCTATGTATTTAGCAATATAAGCATGGCGTTTCTGACATAAGGGGGAATTAAGAAGGTGAGGGGATGTAGAAACTAAACTTAGAATGAAAATTCAGAGAAATAATTTTGCCTTGTGCGAAATAATTAGTCATCTTTTTAATCTGAAATGTCTTAGTTTCCTGTTCTTCCCATAGAAATGTAATTAGATTGAGTCATTATATTTGATATATTAAAACTAATTTAAGGAGCCATTTGATCATCAAATAGTAAAGCAAATGTTTTCTGCCAACTCTTCTAATAGCCAACTCTTGAAAGAAAGGATTATGTGCTAGATATGGAATAATTACAAGTCAAATAATAAATAACTAAATAACATTCATATCATGCTCATTATGCACCATGAATTCTGCTAAACACTTTATAATTATTATCTCATTTGACCTTTATAACAACCCTAGGAGGTAGGCATGATTATCATCTCCATATTCTAGATAAGGAAAATTTGAATATAGTTCTTTTCTAAAAGTTACCTTCTCTTCTTCTAATTGGAATGTGCTGGTTTTACTTTTTTTTTAACCTCTAAATAATACCTACTTTCTATTTCCCTATCCCTTATATGATTCACAAGTGTCTTATGGAATTGTAAGGTTTCCTAAATTCTCTTCATCTAACCATTTCTTTATAACAAAATTTAAGGTAATGTTTATTTCTATTCTGGGATTAGTTTTAACAACTGTCTCCAACATGCTCATGAAGATTATCCATGTTCTTCCATAGCCATGTTTTAAATATCCCATATCCTCCACAAAATACCTATTTAAAAGTCTCATCATAGTTCTCAGAATAACAGAATTTGGGATTTAGAGGGAACTCAATCTGCTAACTGGATAAGGATCTCATCTACACCACCTCCAATACATCATAATTCCTGTGCTTTAAAACTTTCAGTAAAGGGGACCCATTAATTCCCAAGGAAACCCATTCTACTTTTGGATGAATCAAATTGTGATTATGACTTATTTTTTAACCTATATTGAACCTAAATCTACCCCTCTCCAACTTCTAGCTATTTCTTCTACTTCTGCTTGGGGCTAAATAGAATACACACAATTCTTCTATTTGGAAACCTTCATTCCATATCTTTGTTAAAATTGAAATTCTCTGGGAATGGTATTTGTAATTGTTTATTAAATAATAAAAAGTATGCCAGAGAGAGAAAATGCTCCAACCACCTGTGGCCAGCTGTTCTCTTAGCTTCTCCACTAGCTCGCTGTGCCAACCTCAAGTCAGACTGCACTCAGTCCATGATTCCAAGGCAGCAGAAAGATTTCCTCTCTCCTCAACCAATTTATGCTCTTTGTGATATCCCTTTCCCAAAACTATTTGAAAAACCACGTCTTCTGGATGACAGGAGTCACCACATGTGATGTTTAGAATGACCACATAGCGCATATGCACTTTTTTGTGCCTGGCTCTGCGGAGTTCATTTACCTGGTTCATCTCTCAAGAGACTTCCTTACGGATTCAAAAAACAACTTGTCTTCATCCTGCTTCATCAAGCTAAGAGAAACAAGTTTGTAGCTTCTGTTTGAAGATCAAACTTTTTGTTTTTACTTTAAAATGCAAAGATTGTCTCGGGGTAAGAAAAAAGAGTTCAGATTAATATTAACTTTCCACATTTATAAAGTCGATTCTTTAAACCTAGGCATAATACTTTTCATTATTTCTATTAATTTTTTTCCTTATAGATGTAACCACTTTTTTCCCAGCCTGTTAAGACACCATGGCATGGTGAATAGTATTGGACATGATACCCATACCTTCATCCAAAACATGATAAAACTACTTTAATGATACAGAACCAAGTACAGAATAGTTCCATGTGGCACTCAGATATTTTCCTCTAAAATAGAGCATAAGAGGAACAGAGGACAGGTCTTTTCATCCCCTATATATACACTCCAGTTTTGTTTTGTTTTTAGATCTTTAAAAAAATTTTATTGATTAAGAAAAATTTTCCATGGTTACATGATTCATGTTCTTTCCTTCCCCTCCTCCCAACCCCCTCCCATAGCCAACACACAATTCCACCGGGTTTTACATTATGTACTCCATTTTTAACAGGTTTTTATTTTTAAAATTTCATTGCTGACCCAAGAAAAAGAGGTATAGTTGACAGCAAGATGGCCCAGGCTAAATGGACAAATCAGTGCAATATGTGAAGTATAGTCTGGTCTGGAGTTAGCTAGATAAAGTGAGTTAGGTGAATTTGACCTCTCACCAATTAAAATAGCTTAAGTCCAGGCAGAAAGCTGCAAAACTGAATGAATTATATCACCTTAGGAGAGAAACACTAACAAAGCAACAGGTGATGATGGAAAAGTGGAAGCAAGATGGCCAGTTCTTGACATTTTCAGAGGAAAGAGGATAATAAAGAAATTTGCCTAAACTAACAAATGTTCTTTGTACTTGTTTATACCATTGAGTGGTCTCATTCCTATATCATCCTGTTCTCCAAGCCCTTGGGTCTCTGGACTCCCCATCCTTTTCTTACCCCATTCTGCCCTGCCCTGCTATATTCTCCACTCCATGCTATGACAGGTTCTACACCCTTCCTAATAAGATATATAAAAGAAAGGGATTCTCTGATTCTTTTGCTAATGGTGTATTTGGAAGAGGAGGGAAACTATTTCTGAGATACTAAATTAGAACTCAGAATATACTTTTACATAGAAATAAATACACATGTATTTAGCCTCTTAAATGTGTGATAATTCATGTACATTAAATAAATTTCTGTGGTCTGGTCTTGGAAGTTGTTCTCCAAACATATTATTGACTGGGAAAATGCATTCCAAGTTCTAAACAACCTTCTTATTGGCAAAATAGGACCATATTTGTAAATTGAGGATAGCTTGCACAATATGTCATTCAATCTTGCAACTTCAAGATTCAATCCATCAGCAAGTATTTATTAAGCACCTACTGTAGATACAGCATGTATCATATTCCCCTGCACCTTGACAACTTAGGAAACTGAGCCCAGAATATTTGTTCAAGGTCCTATAGCTATTTAGCAATAGAGCTAGTTCTAGTAGGCAGACATCCTGATACCTAGGCCAGAGAACCCTCAGTTCCACTACATTTCCTCCTTACTTGAAAAACATTAAGAGATCTGTGGGGAACTTGACTTTTTGAGTTTTAAGATGGCTTGCTGGATTCAATTGTGCTTTGTCAACTCTACTCTCAGGTAACATAGAGAGATGTAGGATAACAACACTGTCATAAAAATTGTCTCTAGGTCTAAAAGATTAAATGTTATCAAGTCCATAAAGAAACTTAATTCTCTAGATTTCAGAACATACATTGTTATTGCAAAGTCTTTTGAAATCATTCCATAATGTATTATTCTTGCCTCATTTCACACTTGACATTAACAGTAGTCTGAAAATTCTTACAGATTGTCTCATATTGTGAATTCTTTCTCCTTTAGTCTAGAAATTTATATTTGAGAACCTGAATCTTTCACACTCAAACTAAATCTCATAAATTAAAAAGCAGCTCTTTGCCATGGATAGTATTTTAAAGAACCTAGTGGCTTTTTTAAAAAAAATTTTAACGAAAGAGTATGTTAATTATTTCGTGTAAAAATTGAAAAACCGACATTTTATACTATTGGGGTTTCTCTTAAATCTGAAGAGCAGATGATTCTTATCATGAAAAGTCAGTATGAAATTCCCTGATGAAGGAAGAAGAAATGATCTCAGAGAACGCCAAAGGCAAAGGCAACCGACTGAACCAGCTGCAGAGCTTCAGAGTTTGTCTCACTGCCAACAATGATGCTAAAACACAGGCTCACAGCATGAGGCAAGAAAACTGTTGCTTTTTTGACTCCCACACATGGGGTTTTAATGGCAGGCACTGTGTAGACAACCTCTTTCCGCTATGCATAAAGTCAAAGAATTAGAGAAAAATATGAAAGCAAATTTAGGTGGCAAAAGTCAATGTGTTGATTGTGATTATTTAGGTGTCACCCATCCAAGATAGCAGCTAAACAGCCTCAGAAGAGTGCACTTAATTCTCATCTCACAAAATTCAGGCAGGCTAGGAGAGACACCAAATGGCTATAGCAGTGAAGATAGGAGAAGAAAAGATACTGGAATTATAATTTGTAAATTTCCAGGTGGATTTAAGCCAAGTTCACTTTCTCTCACCCAGTCCTAATGGAATTCTTCTGTGTGTTTTCTTTTAGTCACCAGGTCTCTGTTTTGCAGCAGCCCTTCCCAAAAGAAGGTGAAAATCCTTAGGCATTTAGAAAAAGACAGGAATTTAGGAGAAATGTACTAAATTCAAAAGAGCTGTGAGAAGATTCTCTAACGAGAACTCTGTCTGCAATCTGTGGCATGAAAGGAAGGTAATTGAAAAAAAAAGAGACAAGAAAGGAATACTATTTTGAGTGAAATTATTGCTAATTTAATATGAGGATTTTTGAATTCTAAAATCGAGGCTTTACAGAAATGATTTAGATCTTAAAATGGGGAAGGGAGGAAGAAGAATCAATACTTGAGTTACCCAAACAAACTTCCTGTTGCAATAACCAGGAAACAAAGCCTAGGTTTTCCCAGTCAGAAAGGGAGAGTGATGGCTGCAGGCAAATTTGCCCAGGTTTCTTGGGAACAATCTACATGATCACAACTTTGCCCCTCAGGATAGAATTGCAAAGAGATATATTGTGTATTTACCCTTCAAGCAGCATTTTTGTGAACTTCATAATGTATCATTATGCCTTTACAGTTACTCAGTGGAGGAATTCACTTGCTGGTCTAAATATAAATGGAATTTTTGGATCCATTATGGTTGCAGTTAATCATCAGGGCTTCGTAGATTTCTTTAGGCACCCAATTTCATATATGCAAAAAGCTTAAATGAACCAGGAAAATAAAGAACATATAGTTAAGTTCCATGCAAGGCGCTCACCACAGTGCCTGACACTTACTAGGCACTTAAATTTGATTCATTAGTTGATTGAATGGTTTATCATAGTATGGAGTCCAAATATTCTACCATCATCAACAGCAAGAATCATTGAACGGCTAGCCATTCAACATATTACTACCCGTATATCTATAAGTATGTGATTATGCATATATACATACACATTGCATATTATAAACAGTGTAAACTAGGTTGGGTTGTATTGAATTGAAAATGGCGTAAGTCAGGGATTCTGGGAAGATGGCAGCTTAGACAGAGCCAATCTTAAAACCTCCACACCCTTTCCATACTGATATAGAAAACAAAGTGCTTTGAGAAGAAAGAGGACCAAATCTAACAACAGGACAGAGCAGGGGATCCTACTGCTGGACAGATCAAGAGGTACACCAAGAAAAAGGCTTGAATTCTTGAACTGTTGGGTCTGAGGATATAGAAGAGGAATACCAAGACCCTTACCCCACTGGCTATGCAGAGTCTCCAGTGCCTCCTGAAATCTCTATGCGGCGCTGGTTCACCAGCCTGGAGAGAGGGCCTTGCTGGCTCCAGACTTGGGGAGTTGAACACAGGCACCAGGGAGATGGCTAGAGGAGAAAGCTGGAGAAACACAGCAAAAACGTTTGGAAGATGGCTGCTTAGGTGGAGCAAAACTTCAGACCAAAGTCTCCAAAGATCAGGAGAACAGATCTCGAAGAGACAATTTAAGAATTATTGGTCTACCAGAACATCATGACAAAAGATAAAGCCTGGACATCATCATACAAGGAATTATCCAAGAAAACTACCCTGACATTCTCAAACAAGAGGGAAAAATGGAAATTTCAGAATCCACAGATCACTGCCTACATTTAATCCGCAACTGACAACTTCCAGGAATATTATAGCCAAATTCAGAAACAACCAGACCAAGGAAAAAATATTACAAGATGCTAAAAAGAAGTCATTCAGATACTAGGGAACCACCGTTAGGATAACAAGGGATCTGGCTAAATCTACATTGAAGGACCAGAAGACATGGAATACAATATTCTGGAAAGCAAGAGAACTGGTTCTACAACCAAGAATCAACTATCCAGCAAAACTGATTATATTTTTGCAGAGAAAAGTATGGTTATTCAATAAAATTGGAGACTTCCAAGCATTTATAAAGAAAAAAAACAGACTTAAACAGAGAATTTGCTGCCCAAACAGAAAACTCAAGAGAATCGTCATAAGGTAATTAAGAGAAAAGGGGGGGGGGGGAAGAAAAGAAAAGAAAATCTTTTCTTTAAGGGACCCAATAAGTTCAATCAATTTGTATCCCTATAAGAAAAGAAGATATTGGTAAATATTAAAAATTGTTATTATCAACAGGGTAAGTAGAAGAGATTTACTTAGGGGGAATAGTGATAAACTGTATAGGATGAAATGTCAAGATATATATATGTATATATATATATATA
>NC_058131.1:592773403-592804342 GCF_016433145.1 Gracilinanus agilis | reverse complement strand
AATGAAGAATGTATAGGTGAGGATTACATGTAAATAGTTCCTCTTTGAATATGGCATGAACACATTTTATTTCACTTACACACGGAATGATTTAAAACCCTCCAAAATTCACATACCCTCTTCTTTAGTGTGGAGCTTCTAAGAAAGGATTAGGGAGCAAACACTCATTGCATTTTAACCAACTCCTTTGTTAAAAGCATCTTCTTCAATTCTTAGCAAGCAACAAGCCTAATTTGATAGAAGAGTAAAAGTGATTTTTTGCCATCTAGTAGAATCAGAAACTAAGACCCAGTTCCTCTGAGCTGCAAAAGAATAATCATATTTTGGAACATTGGTGCTGGATTATTCTTAAATTGTATTTCTAACTTTTAGTTATATATATATGTGTATATATATATATATATGTATACACACACACACACACATATATATATATGAAACTAGAGGGAAAAAAGAGATAATATTAAGAGAAATGGGAAACAGACAAAATGGAGTAAATTTATATTCTGTAAAGAAATGTGTGGGATGAAAAGGGGAGAAGATCAATAGACTGGAAAGGTAAAGAGGTTGGAGAGAGGAAATGCTTAATACTTAAGTGCATTGAAATTAACTTATAGAGGGAAGAATAATCAGATCTATTGGGGCTTGGAATTGATTCATGCCCTATAGAGAAGTAGAAGCATAACAAAAGGACTGGTGGGGAGGGAAGCAACACTAGGGAGGAAGAGGGCAGGGGGTAGCTTAAAAAGATCCTAAAGGAGAATAAGAGGGGAATAAGAACGGAGGGGGAGAAAGGGAAGTACAATAAGGGAGGGGATCAGGAGAACTGATTAAAAACAAAACACTGGTATAGAAGGAAATAGTGAAAGAAGAAAGGGCAGGACAAGGATAGAGAATCAAAATGTCTGGGAACACAAAGTTGATAATTATAACTTTGAATATGAATGAGATAAACTTGCCCATAAAACGGAAACAAATAGCAGAGAGAATTAGAAACCAAAATCCTACCATATGTTGTCTACAAGAAACATACATGAGACAGACAGACAGACAGACAGACATAGAGTAAAAATACAAGGCTGGAGCAAAATATATTTGGCTTCAACTGAGAAAAAGAAGGCAGGAGTTGCAATCATGATTTCTGACAGAGCCAAAGTAAAAATAGATCTGGTTGAAAGAGACAGGGAAGGTAATTCTGTCCTGAAAAAAGGCAGTGTAAACAATGAAGAAATATCAGTACTCAACATATATGTATCAAATAGTATAGCATCTAAATTTCAAAAGGAGAACCTGGCAGAGCTCAAGGAGGAAATAGATAATAAAACTAAACTAGTAGGAGACCTAAACCTTCTCCTATCAGATCTAGATAAATCAAACCAAAAAATAAATAAGAAAGAGATAAGAGAGGTGAATGAAATTCTAGAAAAATTAGTTAATAGATATATGGAGAAAAATAGAGACAAAAAAGAATATACCTTCTTTTCAGTAGCATGTAGAACATTCACAAAGATTGACCATGTACTAGGGCACAGAAATATGGCAAACAAATGCAAAAAAGCAGAAATAATAAATGCACCCTTATCAGATCATAACACAAAAAAATAGTTGTTAACAAGGATACATGGAGAGACAAACCAAAAACTAATTGGAAATTAAATAATATGATTCTCCAAAATGAGTTAATTAAAGAACAAATCATAGAAACAATTAATAATTTTATTGAAGAGAATGACAAGGATGAGACTTCTTACCAAAACCTATAGGATGCAGCCAAAGAAGTTCTAAGGAGAAAATTTATATCATCGAGTGCATATATTAACAAATTAGGGAGGGCAGAGGTTAATGAATTGGGCATACAAATTAAAAAACCAGAAAGCGAACAAATTAATAATCCCCAAATAAAAACAAAATTAGAAATGCTAAAAATCAAAGGAGAGATTAATAAAATTTAAAGTAAAGGAACTATTGAATGAATAAATAAGACTAGAAGGTGGTATTTTGAAAAACAAATAAAATTGAAAAAAATACTGGTAAATCTAATTTAAAAAAAGGAAAGAAGAAAACCAAATTAATAGTATCAAAAATGAAAAGGGAGACTTAACCTCTAATGAAGAGAAAATTAAGGGAATCATTAAAAACTATTTTTCCCAACTAAATGGCAATAAATATAGAAATCTAGGTGATATGGATGAATATTTACAAAAATCTAAATTGCCTACATTAACAGCAGAAGAAATAGAATACTAAAATAATCCCATATTAGAAAAAGAAACTGAACAAGCCATCAAAGAACTCCCTAAGAAAAAATTGCCAGGGCCTGATGGATTCACAAGTGAATTCTATCAAAGCTTCAAAGAACAACTAATCCCAATACTATACAAATTATTTGATAAAATAAGCAAAGAAGGGCCCTACCAAATTTCTTTTTATGACACTAATATGGTACTGATTCCAAAGCCCAGGCAGACCAAAAAACAGAGAAAGAAAACTATAGACCAGTGATTCCCAAAGTGGGTGCCACTACCCCCTGGTGGGTGCTGCAGAGATCCAGGGGGGCAGTGATGGCCACAGGTGCATTTGGGGGCAGTGAATAACTGGAAGGGGGTGTTGATAGTATATGACAGGTGGCGCTAAGTAATATTTCTTCTGGAAAAGGGGCGGTAGGCCAAAAAAGTTTGGTAACCATTGCTATAGACCAATCTCCCTAATGAACATAGATTCAAACATCTAAAATACAATACTAGCCAAAAGACTGCAGCAAGTGACCACGAAGTTTATCCATCATTATCAGGTGTGATTTATACCAGGAATGCAAGGATGGCTCAACATTAGGAAAACCATCTACATAATTGACCATATCTACAAGCTAACAAACAAAAATCACATGATTATCTCAATAGATGTTGAAAAAGCCTTTGACAAAATACAATATCCATTACCATTGAAAATATTAGAAACTAAGTGAATAGAATAACCTTTCTTAAAAATAATAAACAGTATATATCTAAAACCATTAACAAGCATTATATGCAATGGGGATAAATTAGAAGCCTTCTCAATAAGATCAGGTATGAAACAAGGATGCCCACCCATTATCACCTCTATTATTTAACATTGTACTAGAAACACTAGCAGTAACAATTAGAGAAGAAAAAGAAACTGAAGGTATTAAAATAGGCAATGAGGAGACTAAGCTATCACTCTTTGCAGATGATATGATGGTCTACTTAAAAAATTCTAAAGAATCAACTAAAAAGTTGGTAGAAATAATCAACAACTTCAGCAAAGTTGCAGGATACAAAATAAATGCACATTAATCATTAGCGTTTCTATATATCTCCAACACATCTCAACAGCAAAGATTAGAAAGAGAAACACCATTTAAAATCACCCTAGACAATATAAAATATTTATGAAACTACCTACCAAAACAAACACAGGAATTATATGAACACAAATACGAAACACTTTCCAAACACTTAAAACTAGATCTAAACAAATGGAAAAACATTGATTGCTCATGGGTAGGACGAGCTAACATAATAACAATGACCATTCTACCCAAATTAATTTACTTATTTAGTGCCATACCTATTAAACTACCAAGAAACTTTTTTAATGAATTAGAAAAACTATAACAAAGTTCATTTGGAAGAACAAAAGATCAAGAGTATCAAGGGAAATAATTGAAAAAAATGTGAAGGAAGGTGTCCTGGCAATACTAGTTATTAAACTATACTATACAGAGTGGTCATCAAAACAATATGGTACTGGCTAAGAGACAGAAGGGAGGATCAGTGGAATAGACTTGCAGTAATTGATGTCAGCAAGACAGTGTATGATAAACCCAAAGAACCCAATTTTGGGACAAAAATCCACTATTTGACAAAAACTGCTGGGAAAATTGGAAAACAATATGAGAGAGATTAGGTTTAGATTAACATCTCACACCCTACACCAAGATAAATTCAGAATGGTTGAATAGCTTGAATATAAAGAAGGAAACTATAAGTAAATTAGGGGAATACAAAATAGTATACTTGTCTGATCTCTGTGAAAGGAAAGATTTTAAAAACAAGTAAGAGTTAGAAAAAATTAGAAAATATAAAATTTAATTTTGATTACATTAAATTAAAAAGTTTTGTACAAACAAAAACAATGCAACTAAAATCATAAGGGAAACAACAAACTGGGAAAAAATTTTAATAACAAAAAACTCTGACAAATGTCTAATTCAATGATTCCCAAAGTCGGAGTCACCCTCCCCAGTGGGTGCTGCAGTGATCCAGGGTGGGAGGTGATGGCCACAGGTGCATTTGGCTGTGGTGAATAACTGTAAGGGGGTGGTGATAGTATGTGACAGGGGGCTCTAAGTAATATTTTTTCTGGAAAGGGAGTGGTAGGCCAAAAAATTTGGGAACCACTGGTCTAATTATTGAAATATTCAAGGAACTAAATCAATTCTACAAAAAACAAGCCATTTTCCAATTGATAAATGAGCAAGGGACATGAACAGGCAGTTTTCAGATAAAGAAATCAAAACTGTCAATAAGACATGAGAAAGTGTTCTAAATCTAATAATTAGAGAAATGAAAATCAAAACAACTCTGAGGTACCACTTCATATCTAGCAGATTGGCTAAAATGACAGCATGGGAGAGTAATGAATGTTGGAGGGGATGTGGCAAAATTGGGACATTGATGCATTGCTGGTGGATTTGTGAACCGATCCAACCATTCTGGATGGCAATTTGGAACTATGCCCAAAGAGCATTAAAAGAATGCCTGCCCTTTATCCAACCATACCATTGCTGGGTTTGTACCTCAAAGAGATCATAGGGAAAAAGACATGTACAAAAATATTTATAGCTGAGCTTTTTGTGGTGGCAAAAACCTGGAAAATGAGGGTATTTCTGTCAGTTCAGAAATAACTGAACAAATTGTGGTATTTGCTGGTGATGGAATACCACTGTGCTCAAAGGAATAATAAACTGAAGGAATTCCATGTGACCTGGAATGAGCTCCAGGAATTGATGCAGAGTGAAAGGACCAGAGCCAGAAGAACATTGTACACAGAGACTGATACACTGTGGTAAGATTGAATGTAATGGACTTCTGTAGTGGCAGCAATGCAATGACCCAGGACAACTCTGAGGGATTCATGGAAAAGAACACTACTCACATTCAGAGGAAGAACTGTGGGAGTTGAAACAGAAGAAAAACAACTGGTTGAAAACTTGGGTTGATGAGGACAAGATTTGAGAAGTAAACTCTAAACAACCACCCCAGTGCAACTATCAATAACATGAAAATAGGTCTTGATCGATGACACATGAAGAAACCAGTGGAAATGGTGTCAGCTGCAGGGTGGTGGCTTGGGGGGGTGGGCGGGGAAGGGGAGTGTTATAAACTGAATCATTTAAGTATGTGTGATATTGGAAATTTGGGAGTCCTTGAACTAATTTTGAGGTCCCTGATCTAAACTTCCTGTGGATGTTTAGGGGACTTGAAACTCCATTTCCCATGATTCCTGGTTTACATAAATGACATAGGAAATTACCTAATAACATAAACAGAAGGATAAATAGGAAATTCCAGGACTGGATTGCTCTCTTTTTGTGATTATGGAGGAGGAGCAGGTAAATGGCAGATCCCTTTAAATTAATTCAACAGGGACATGGCTTCATTTTTCTAAATGGCTTTCAATAAATCCTTTGAAACCATGATATTTTTAATTTTATCACTCTATATTAATTTTGTTTCTTACAATGGAAGAATTTTTTCTAAATAAAATAAAATAAAAAAAGAAAGTGGCATAAGTCAAAATTCCTCTGTGATATTCATCTTGCACAGTTCTTACATCTTTTGGAATCCTCTGCAACAAAGCTATATAACATGCTAGATAGGTAGTGTAGTACTGGACACTAAATTAGGAGAAATATGGCTTTGAATCCTGCTATAGAAGGCAGATAGAAACATCAATGGGCAGAGTAATAGAGTGAGTAAGCAATTATTTATCACTTAAAATGTGCCAGCCTCTTTTCTAATCATGGAGAATGAAACACACTAAAACAAGATATTCTCTGCCCTTCAGAAGCTTATTCTCTAAATTAGGAAGAGAGCACACAAAGGCAAACTGATTCTAGACAAGTTAACACATATAGATGTTTGATTTTATTCCTGGTGCCTACCCTTCCACTTCACAGTGTATGTTACTATAGAGTGCATTTTTTTCTGACCCCATTGTACTCCTTTTATTATATTTATCCATGTATGTGGTGCACTGCCCAAAGTGGAATATAATCTTCTTGGGGGTAGGAAGCAATAGAAAATACTTTAAAATGATTTAAATATTTGGCTCAAAGATCTTCTTCTGGTTCTTTTAATACTCCATTGATACCAGTGGGGAAAAATGGAGTGGTCCAAATATCATTCTTTACCTTTTACAACCAAGTAATTTCTTTTTCTATTCATATGATGCTATCTTTTATGCTGATAATTGAAAACAAATCCTAGTAGTGAAAAATGGGGCTTCATATTTTTTTATTTTTCTATTTTTTATCCTTTTTTATTTCTATTTCTATTTTTTCTATCATTTTTCTATTGTCTTAGTATACCTGAAGTTTTAATTTTTTTCCTGAAATAATATTAAATTATTTGCATTCATATAGCATCTCTAAGTGACTACTAACATTTAAAATATAAGCTTTTTGTGACAGTGAATGGTTTTATGTAACTTACAAGACAACAATATATATTCATATATCTATACATACACATATACATATATATTATATATATGTGCATGTGTGTGTGTATATATATATAAAGAATTATCTATGTTTTGGAAAAGAAAATAGTCTAAGTCTTTGTGGGGGCATAGCAATCTGTTAAAATTTCTATTCTCTGGTGAATTCCCAGAGAAATTCCATGATTTTCCATAATAGTAGAGCTGAAAAGATCAAAATCACTTCCTGTGTTGATTGTCTAAGTGTGGGTCTACTTTCAAAATAAAAGGTGACCTTTGATTGAGATCTCCCCCATTCTTCTAATGACAGGCTGTGGCTCTGAAATTCCACCAACTAGGTTCTGAACAGTGGTATGCCTCTACAAGAGGCAAAAGGGATGGTCAGCCTTTTCTTTGTCTAGTTGGAACCACATTTGAAAGAAAAACAAAACAAAACAAAACAAAACAAAACAAAACAAAATGCTAAGGGAAATAACCCTTCTACATTCTTTCCGGAAAGTGGATGATAAACTTTGTCTAGAAAAGATGCTTATGTTCAATAGAGTATCAACTATATTTCAGAAGTTTATTTTTTCCACTACCAAAATCTCTTAAAATATAAAAAAACACATAAGCATACATTAAGAAATAAACATAAAATAAGGACCTATATCTCATATTGTATATAATGTGCATAAAAATGTATTGTATATAAGTATAATGACATTATACATATAATATGCATATAATAATGTATATTATATGTAAGCATAATGACAATAATATACTTCCCCAAAAGGTTAAAATAAACCAAAAAAAATGAGGACTAGTGGAATAGATATTTTATTTCTATTTTATACCCACACTAACTGAACTCATATTCTACCACTCCTAGATAGCCTAGGCATGCCTTGGTGTTTTACCTCTAGTATCCTTCTGATGGTGACATGTCCTTTTCTCCAAGAAACCAATCTGTGGAAATTGTCTCCCAGGGGGAAGTTGACTCAGAAAGTCTGAACTTTTGAAATGCAGAAATGCATGAGGCTACTGCCAGGACCATAGACATCCATTTGTCAGGATCATTGTTAGTGGTAGCTAAAAAAAAAAAAAAGGAAGAAAGAAAAACTGGGAAAAGTGTAACAAGAAATGACTGAAAAAGTATTATTATTATTAAAAGTATCATATATACTTATTATTATTTCACCATAAAAGATAACAAATTTAAAGAAATCAGAGAAATGTGCTAAGCCTTGTATGACTATTTTACAGCTCTAAGGACACTTTTTTTTTTTTGATGGAAGTAGAACTGGTAAGAAATTTAATGAAAGATAAATGATTCTCTGAAATGCATAGCATTGATACATTATTTCCTCAAACTAAGCATGTTTTCTGTTTTCAAGAATTATCAAAATATTCCTCTTGAAAAATGCTTCTAGAAATCTTTCTAAACCTATCTAGCATAGTATATTTTTCTGAGATAATTACAAATCTTTAACTTGTGTTACCCCAGTGCTTTGTGACCATCTTTTCCTTTGACTTTACTTCTGGTCTTTAGAAAAGTTAACAGTTTTCAAAAACTATTAAGACCATAGCCATGTTCCTTTTATCTACATAAGTTCTTAGTTGCATCACATTTTTTTTATGTCACATATATGTTTTTGTTAAATAATCAAAGTGACCTTGTTTTTTTTAAACCCTTGCCTTCTGTCTTGGAATCAGTACTAAGCATTGGTTCTAAGGCGGAAGAGCTGTTGGAGTTGGGTAATTGAGGTTAAGGGGCTTGCCCAGGGATGCATAGCTAGGAAGTATATAAGATCAGATTTAAACCCAAGACCTTCTACCTATAGACCTTGCTCTCAGTCTGCTGAGTCACCTAGCTTCCCCATCATCATTGTTAGTAATATCACAATTTCCTTAGTCAGCCTTTTGCTTCTGATCAAGGTCAAATAGCCAGCTGGCCAGGAAAAGCCAAGTTGCTCAGACTTTGAGAATCTTCATCCCAATTTACACATTGATGAGTCAAGTCTATTTGAACAAGGCTATATTTCCCCCTCAGGTTTCTGGGGATACCATTGAAAGTTTGGGATGTGTTTTTCTAATGTTAAAGGTTCAAGCATCTATTCTACTATTCTTCCCTATAGAAATCTTAAAGTGATTAGTCCCCTAGGATCTTTTTTCCAGTTGCTTTCACTTAGCTCTCACAAAGGAATATTTCCTGAGGCAGTAGAGCAAAAACAGAAGTACAAAGTATTATTAGATTATAAAAGTGAAAATAAAAATATTGAACTATTAAAAAAAAACCCTAGCAATCGGTTTTATGAAAACACCAATATAAACCATTGGTTAAATTCTTATTTGAAAAAGAAAGAAGAAAAATCAAATTACTAGTATCAAAAATGAAAAGGATAATTTTCCACCAAGGAAGATGAAATTAAAGCAACTATTAGTAGATATTTCACCCAATGATATGCCAGCAAAGCTGACTATCTAAGTGAAATGGATGAATATTTATAAAAATATAAACTTCCCAGATTAAGAGAAGAGGAAATAGAACACTTAACTCTATCTTAGAAAAAGAAATTGAACATTCATAAATAAGGTCCCTAAGAAAAAATTCCTTATTTACACGTGGATTTACAAGCAAATTCTATAAAACTTTCAAGGAACAATTCATCCCAATACTATATAAACTATTTGAAAAAATAGGTAAAGAAGAATGCCTATCAAATTCATTTTATGACACAAATATGGTTTTGATACCTAACTTGAAGAGAGCAATAACTTCACATGTGTCATTGCTATATATTTGCTTGCTTTTTCAAGCAGAAAGGAGTTAGATGATTGAGAGGAGAATATTTAGAACTCAAAAATTTCAAAATGAATGTTAAAACTCTTTTACATATAATAGGGAAAATTTTAAAATAACAAGTAAAAAAGTATCTTTAAAAAATTTAGCTGACCACTGCATAACTGTCACAGCCCATCATGATTCCCAGAAAAGAGATGAAGAAGTACTACTCCTCTCCTTTTGGCAAGGAGGTAGGGGACTTCCGGTAAAGAATATTCTGTACACAGGCATATTCACTATGCCAATTGATTTTGCTGAATAATCATTTTTACCTGTAAAGGTCATTTATAAAGTTTTTATATGTAGTGGAGTGGGGTATATCTGGAAAAGATTATAATATAAATACAAAAGTCATTAAATTTTTTTTTACCAAAAAAAAACATACCTGTAGTCATTCTGAGTACAGGACTGAAAACGAATCTGTTCTTTATGAGAAATAATAAAATATAAATTTTAAAGATATATTCCCAAAGTCCAACCTTTATTATCTTAGGAGAGAAAGATTATTTTAGTTCAGGGTTCTTTTTTCCTTAAACATAAGGGGGAAAAGTCGACACCAAGAGTTTTTTTTTTCCAACAAAGATTTTGTGGTAGTTTGAAAAGTTCAAGAGTTTGTGGGCCTCTTTTCTTTGCCTGTACTGATCTGTCTGAACTGCTGACCTGCTTCCCCTTCAGCAGCAACTCTATGATTTATGAGGGCAATAAATAGGCTGAGCACTTTCCACATTCAAGGTAGCCTGCCTGGGTCCGGAAGAAACACAGAACTGTTTTCAAATTTTATTCACATGATAGATGTGGAAGCATATTCTTTGAAAAAGAGGACATTAGACCAGAAAGGATCTGTCTAGATTGTCACTATTAGTATTCAGAAGCCCTTCATTGGAGAGACATGACTGTGCTAACTACTGACTCTAGCATCCCCTTCACCCCCATATTTTGGGCAATCTAGAGAGGGAGGACAACAATAAACACAAGGCAGGAATAACACTGAAAAAAAATGAACATCTTCCAGTACTGTTCTTCCTTCCATTTAAAGTTTTTAAGGAATAAACATTTCAACCTTAACTTCATTACTTAAGTTTATATTTGTATTATTGGCACCTAGGTTAATGAAAAACCTTTGCTCAACCAAATAAGTATAATAAATTATCTCCAATCATTATTTACTTTAAAAGTATAAAAACTCAATCATTTAGCATCTATCCAAATGGCCCATGATTTGCTTGTCTTGCCTATAATTGATGCTGGAATGTTGTGGTCTTTACAATCAACTAGATCTCTAAATGAAGCAAACTCTTCTCACTGGCTATTTTGTAATGAACGTTTCATACTGGTAAGAATTGTCATTTTTTTTGTTTTCTTTATCTGAAAACAGTATTATATGTAAGTGGGCACCCAGTAATGGCTCTTAGGTGAAGCTAATTCATGTACACCAATTCTGTCCCCATTCCCCTTGTTTGATCCATTTCCTTTTTTTATAGGTGGAAAACCAGAAGAAAAAAAGCAACAGACTAAATAAACCATCTCAACCCCTGAGTCTAGATCTTCTGAATGACACATCTTTACTAATAACACACACACACACACACACACACACACACACACACACACACACACACACACATATATATATTTTCCACTGAGTATTTTTATTCCTGGCTAAACGTTCTTTATTTGTATCTGCTTCTAAGAAGGTTGTTTAACATTTGCTGCTATTCCCAATTATACCTGAAGAAGTGTTTTCACTCCACTTTAAATAATCTCTTACTCTTCCATTCTTAGGTAATTCATCATATTAATATCAAACTTAAGCACTGTATAATTAGAGAATTTTGTACCTTGGACTTCATCCCCCATAAGGCCTTCAGTATTTCCCAGAATTCTTTTTAATCTCACCACCACATTGCATAGTCATGTTTTGTATATAGTTGGCTATAACTCTACCTCTTTCTCTTTTTCCCCCCATGACCACAGCTTGGTTAGCTAGCTTTTTTGTTTTAGTTATTATTAATAAACATTATAAAATATAATAGTTATTGTATATTAATTTTAATCTTTACAACAGACTTTCAATTAATATAACTCACAATCACCCAGAATCTGTGAGCTCCCCTGCAATCCTCAGCTGCCTACATGAATGGTGATAATTATAAATAAATTATAAATAACTAAAAATAATAGCAGGTTAATACTATGACTCCCTCCCCCAGCAGTGTCATTAATTGATTACTGATTACTGAAAGTCCTTAGACTGCATTGTGTTCTTCATCCCATGATGCTCCTCTCCATGAGTTATTAGGGTTACAAGAAGACTATGAGTGTGTACTGGTCATTTCTTGACTTGCCTACATTAGAAAAGGAAGTGAAGATGATTGTATTGGCTAACAAAAATGGCAATTCAAGTTTGTTTGCTCTTGCCAGCCACAGCCTAATATAAAACGTCCCCCAACCTAGCAAGTGAATCATTTCCTTTCTCAAACTAATGTTGTCAGTAGGAAAGATCAAGTATATAACCTATGAAGGAAATGCAGACACATTTTTCATTAGCTTTAGTTTCTCTTCTTTTTTTATTGGTTGCTTTTATTTATTTAAAAATTTTTCCAGATCATATGTTGATGTAGTTTTCAATAATTGTTTTCTGACATTTTGGGATCTATGTTCTATTCTTCCTTTACTCCCTCCCCCATCTCTTTGTATATGGGTTGTACATATGTTATCATACTATATATATATATATATGTGTGTGTGTGTGTGTGTGTGTATGCGTATATATATATATATATATATATATATTTCCATGTTCATCATGTTGTGAAAAAAAGATGTATCAGACTAGAGAAAAATTTGTGGAGTAAAGAAAGCAAAGAATGGTATGCTTCAGTCTCCATTCACATTAGCTTAGTTTCTAGTAGAAATTCAGGTTTTCAGGAAAAGAAACCAGTAATTCCTTTTCTTTATTTATATTTCTGGAAAAATGATATTCACTAAAATATTTGCAGATTCCAAGCCTGCACCAGGGCCTGAAATCTTGAGGAATAAAATCAAGACAAATAGAACTTGGAGTGAAAGGAATTGAGTTGGAATTTTAGTTCTACCACCTATATGACTCAAACTCAATCAACTCCAATTTCCTCATTTCTAAAATGAAGGTCTTGAACTAAATTACTAAGGTCTATCCCAGATATTTATCTATATTTTTCTAAGACTGAAAATATCTATATTAGAAAACTACTTATTAAACCAGTATCTTCTACCTACTTCACAGTGACTGAATCCATTAGACTCCTACTGTACTTAGCAGACCCTTTTACCATTTAAGATGTATCAGTTTTAAGAGATTCACATTTCTCTGAGATTTTCTTTTCCTTAATTAATTTTGTTTCTTCCAAATTCATTCCTTGATACTTGATGCTTTCTTCACTCATTGATCTACTGGCAGCTTTCACAACTTTGTTTTATCACTTTCCACAAGGAAAACAAAGGTTTCCCTCTTTTCAGGGAAACTTATCTTTGGTAATTTGGTGAAATCATCTTTTCCCTTTTTCAGAAATGAACTTTTCTTTAAAGAAAAGGTTCTTCTAATAGGATACCTGTCCCCCAGAAAAGAATGATAAACGAATATAGGGGAAAGTTGCCAGGAGAAGAGCATGTAATGGTCACGTGAATTACAATAGTTTTATCATGAGTATGATTCATATGCTTAATAGAGAGTCCCTATGGACTGAGGATGAGAACATTAAATTTCATCCAGAGGTAATTTTAAAAAAATCTGCCCTAGAATAATTTTTATTTAACAAACAGTCTAAAAATAATTCACAGCCATATGGATTCTTTTTTCCATTTTTGTTCATCTAAAGGAAAAGTAAAAAGCAAATTTTATGCCACCTTATTTTTCATGTACCTAAATTGTTTTCTTTATTTCTCTTATCAAGTGAGGCAACCCTGAATATTCTAGTCCCTGGAGACATTTTTAAACAGCTAGGAAATTGCCTTTTAAAACTCATCCAATTCAAACCACGCTCATTTTGCAAGGTTTAAATAAGTCTCTTTCCATCGTTGCATGTTATAATTATGTCACCACATGCTATATAATTCTAATTAGATGATGATCGTATGCCATATATTAACATTAATTGTGTAATGAGACATAACCATATGTTTATGTATGGTTGTAATTATCATTTTTTAATTCTGAAAAAAGAAAACATTTGTAGCCTCATCTCTTAAAAGACAATGAACAGAGAATGCAAAAATTTGTTAGAATTCATATTTTTCAGTTATGAGTTCATCCTTTTAAGAAGAGAGAATGATTCTTTTAATGTAGTTAAACAAGCAAAGAGGAAAAAAAATCTTCTCTTGCCTCTAGTTTTGAAGAAGCTATCTAGATTTTTGTTTTGGTTTGGATTCGTGAATTAATCCATGTATGGAACCCCTGGTGTAGAAATTCTTTCCACTAAGCTAAATTGGCAATTCATCAGTATTTTATAGTACTGGCTATCTAGGCACTGAGAGATTATGACTCACGAATGGTCACGGAGTTTGTGTCAGACACAGAACTTGAATCCAAGTTTCCTTGACCCCAAGGTTGGTCCTCTCTTCATTACATCATTCAACTATTCAAAAATATAGATACCAGTTGAAAAATAAATGAAATGAGCATTCATTATTCGGGAAAAATTTCTTTTTTTACTCACTCATGGAAAGTAAACAAATGACTATTTTAAAAACTATTTGAAATTCTAATCTTTTCAGTTTGTTAAGGTCAAGGGCAAGTGATTGACAACATCCCCAAGTACCTAGAACAGGGCTAGATGCAAAACAGGTATTCAAAAAACACTTGCATATGAAGTAACTGTTTGAGAGTCAGGCACATATAATCCCTTTTGAGAAGCCACAGATAGACAAGGCAGAAAACAAGAGCATCTTTCCTTTGCAGTTTCAAGACACACCAGGGACATGTGGAAATATAAGTATGATTATAGTCTAGTTTGGGGAAAGGCTAGTGTTGAGTGAATGTGTGAGAGGAGTTGTGGAGAGGGCCTATTGTACCCTATTGGCATTCAGGTCTCAGAGCTGCTGCTTTGGTCATTTTGCTTCTCTTTCTTCCTAAGGCGTTTTCAAAATCGATTATGAATCTGTCATAGCCACAAACCCTGGGAATGTTGTGGATGAAGCTGATGGACCCTCTGCTCAAACAGACATAAATAAGTTCAATAAAGTAGAGATTCTGGGAACAAGGTATATCTTTCTATATTGCCTAGAGTAGCTTGTGAATGGTCAGGAGAATCCATTGGAAAATATTTTAGGTAATACAATTATTTCTTATTCAGTTGCTAATTTCCTATCTGAAGATGTTTTTCATTCTTTAAAGGGTTGCTATTAATGATAAGACAAAAACAGGAAATTCCTGCAGGAGGTATGTATGCCTCCAACAATTGTTGCCATATTACATTAGAATAAAAGAAATTGCAAAATGCCATGGAACACCTCAAGATAATTAACTCAAGGAACACAGAAGAGAGGAAAATATACTTGACCAAAAGTCAAGTATATTTTGATGTTTAATTATTCCACTTAAGTTTCAGGGGAAAGTGAGAAACCGTTATTTAAATGATACAAACACAACCTTATTATGCTTTTTAAAATGTAGATAGATGTTCATTCTTTTAAGGAAATATCATATACTGTCCATATTTGATAACTTAGTGCCATTTTTCTTTAAAGACCTGCTTTTGTGAACTTCTAGATTCAGACCGGATGATAGCTATTTCTTTTTCTGTTTACTTATAGGAAAGTAATTGCTTTTGACACTTCATTTGTAAGGTTGTCAGACATGATCACATTATATCTTTCTCTCTTTTTTTTGTCCTTGTCTTGCTAAAATCTCCTAGTTATTTGCTTCTTAGTCATTCTAGAGCCACGAAACAAACCTGTTTCAAGTCTAGTTTGATTTTCATTTTAAGATTATATGTCTTGACATATATATATATATATATATATACATACATATATATATAAATGTGTACATAGTATATATATATATTGAGATACATACATATAACCTTATACATAATGTGCATACATACATATATATTTGCAGGTATATATTTGTTAACACATTGTATTCCTATAACATAGTTTGTTCAGACATTCTCCAATTGATGATCCTCTTGCTTTTCAGCAATTTGCCAATAATGAAAAAAAAGAGTTGATGTGCATGTGTGTGTATGTGTGTGTGTGTGTGTGTGTGTGTGTGAGAGAGAGAGAGAGAGAGACAGACAGACAGACAGACAGACAGACAGACAGAGACACAGAGAGAGAGAGAGAGAGAGAGACAGAGAGAGAGACAGAGAGAGAGAGTTTGCAGATATAGGTCCTTTCTCTCCTCCATTTGTCTGGGTTATAGATCTTCTTTATTGCTAAGTCACAAGACATTCAAAAGTTAGTGATTTGGGGGAATGGGAGTAAGTAATAGTTCCAAACTGCTTTCCCAAAGAGCTAAACCAATTTAAAGATACTTCAACAATGCATTTAAATTCTTATCTTATTACAACTCTTTCAACAATTATCATCCTTGCCATTCTGATAAGTGTGAGATAGAACCTCAGACTTGCCTTATAATATATACATTAGGTCATTAAGTTAATAATTGTATTTATTATTAATAAGTAAAATATTTTATAATAAATAAAATTAATATAATATAAATATATGTTATATATATATATTTGACATATTTGATCATTAATGTTTTAGAATATTTTTTGAATAATTGTTGATAATCTTGGAATTCTTCCTTTGAAAATTTCCTCTTCATGTCCATGACTAATCATTTTTCTACTGGGAAATGGTTTGATGAAATAGAATATTCCAGAATTCATATAATGTAAGAGCTGGCAAGGACTCTTTAAAACCAAATCTTCTTTCAGATAAAGCAACTAAAAGTACTATGACTAGTCCCAGTTTTTACCAGAATTCATTATATAATGGTTTGTTATAATATCTTCTCATCAATTTTTGAGGAAATAATTTATGTGTTTAGAATTGGGGATGAATGATAACTGTGCTTCTATTTCCCTGATAAAATTTAAATGCGTTGAGAAAAAGCATGGTAGCCTCATTTTCAGTTTGTATTATATGTTGGACTAGAGAGCACAGATGAATCAAGTGCTGCTAGGGGGACCTTTACTGTTTTGACATTTGCTTCTTCCACCTGGAACAGAAACTGCAAAAATAGCCTTGCTTGTAGCCATCAATATTTTCATTTTGGGGTCCAAATGATATTATAAGGAACAATTTGAAATTGACTCTAGTTCATTATTAAAGGAATACTGCAAAGGTTTTGTTTGATTTCTCCAAATAGGTAATTAATGCTTTCATTCTTTAGTTCTCCACTAGACTGGCATATTATAGAATCAATAATATCAACCATTGATCTTTCAGGTGGCTAAACCATGAATTCAATTTTAAAAAATTTTCCAGATTGGTGAATTCTAGTTCATATTTTACACCACAGTTCACAATATCTTGGCTCTCACACCTGTTGAATCCCAAGTACAAAATATTTAGAAGTAATACTATAACTTGAAGAAGAACTAGGAGCTAGGAGAATCATAAAAGAGATGGCATCTGAGTTAAGTTTTAGGGACAACCTGTGTAAAAAAAGACATGAAGACAAAAGAGGCAATGCCTTATTCAAGGAATATTAAATAAACCTATTTGGATAAAAGAGAGAGTGAAAGGGAATAGTGGCCTTGGTCTAAGTTCACTTTCAGAAGTGGTATGAAGGACCCAGGCAATTTCTGCTTATTCATGAAGGTTACCACCAACAGGTTACACAAGAACTAAGGAAGCTGGAAAGAAAAGAAAGAAGATCTGACAATCAGAGAAGGTTTTGACTCTACCAAGAGTATCATCATAAAGAACTATAAAGATGTCTGATGCTTTAATAGTCCTCTTTGCATTTCTTCTTATACTTACCACCTCTTGAAAGTACACCTCCAAGAATAACAGTTAAAATGACTCTATTTAGATTTTTGTTATTTGCACATCAAAGTGACTTTGGATCATTTATTGTTTTAGGGGTATTCTCTGCTTCATCCGTCTCCATCTCAGTCAGAAATAAGGGGACTCATTTATAATAACAATATTAACATATTTATAGAGCTTTTGATCTTCAAATCACTTTATGGACAAGAGCAAATTAATCTTCCCAGAGCCCTTGTGAGGCAGGTAGAGTCATTTTAATAGATGGGGGACTGATGCTGACTAAGTGACTTGCCAGAGACTATGAGGGATCTGATAACAGAGTCACCAGTATTTTGGCACTTTTCTCAGGAGGAGCCCCACATGCTGCCCCTCTCAACTCAAAGGATTCCAGTTCAAAGGATTGCCAGATGAGCTCCAGATGCTCATGTTAATATTTAATCAAGCAAACCTCCACTCAACACCTACTGCATGTTCGGCACTCTACTATATTCTCTTAGGAATGTGCAAGAAGCTTTTAATTTGTCCTCAATCTTCAAGGAGCTAACAGTCTAAGAGAGAAAAATAGCTGTGTGGCACAGTTGATAGAACTCTAGACCTGGAGTCCAAAAGAACTGAGTTCAAATCCTTCATTAGATATTTACTAGTTGTGTGAGGAGCAGCTAGATGGTATAGTGGACAGAGAGCTAGACCAGGAGTCAGGAAATCTAATCTTCCTAAATTAAAATCTGGTCTCAGAAATGTATTAGCTTTGTGACCATGGGCAAGTCACAACTCCATTTGCCTCAGTTTCCTTATCTATATAACGAGCTTGATAGGAAATAACAAACCATTTCAGTATATTTGCCAAGAAAACCTCAAGAAGGTCGTGAAGAATTGGGCTCAACTGTATAGCAATTAAATATTTCACTGTAATACATCACATAACATACCTCAGCCTCAGTTTCCTTATCTGTAAGATATATCTATCTCACAGAAAAGACTCAAAGTAAAACTTAAAATATGGATGTTCTTTGTAGTCTACTTCCATGAAATGCTTTTTCCCAATAAAGGTTTATTGATAGAGTGAGTGAGCCTTAGACATCAAAGAATTACAGAACCTCAGAGCCAGAGGTTACCTTAGAGACCATCTAGGCCTACCTACAAGAAAAAAAATCCTCCTTACAGCAGATATCCAAACTAGTAATCTAGCTTTTGCTTGAAGATATCCATAAAGGTAGATTCTCACTTCTTCCTGAGGTTGCACATTCCACTTGAAAAAATTTTAATTTAATTTTAATTTTTATAAATATAATTTTGATATAATTTTAATAATTGTTTTCTGACATTTTAAAATCTATCTCCTTCCTTCATATGCCTCTCCCTCTCCAAGAAGGCAAGTAATACACACATTATCATACAATATATATTTCTATCTTCATTATGTTGTGAAAGAAGATACATATATCACTTATATTAGAAAAAAATTAGGAAGAAAATGAAATGAAGAATGGTATGCTTCAATCTGCATTCAGATGCTGTCAGTTCCTTCCATGGTGGTGGATTGACTTTTTTTTATCATGAATTCTAGGATTATCTTGAATCCTTGCATTGGTGATAATAGTTAAGTAATTCACAATTGATCATCATACATTATTGCTGTTATTGTGTACAAAATTCTCATGGTTCTGCTCACTTCACTTCACAGCATTTCACTTATGTCTTTCCAGGTTCTATTTTTTATGATTGTCTTGTTCATCATTTCTTATGGCACAATGGTGTTCCATTATGATCATATACCACAACTTGTTTAGCCATTTCCCAACTGATGGATATCCCTTCAGTTTCCAGGTCTTCCCCACCACAAAATGAATGCTATGCATATCTTTTTACAAGTAGGTCCTTTTCCATTATCTCTAATCTCTTTGGGCTACAGACCCAGTTGTGGTATTGCTGAGACAAAGGATGTCCACAGTTTGACGATCTTTGGAGCATGGTTCCAAAATGCACTCCAAAATAGTTATATCAATTCACAGCTCCACCAATAGTGTATTACTGCCCTACATACCTTCCAATATTAATTATTTTCCTTTTTCATTAAATTAGCTAGTGTGATAGGTGTGAGCTGGTACCACAAAGATGTTTTAATTTGCATTTTTCTAATTAATAGTGACAGAACATTTTTTCATATGACTAAAATAGTTTTATTTTCTTTTTCTAAGAATTCCTTCTTCATATTCTTTGACTATTTTTCAATTGGGGAATGCTTTGTTTCTTAAACTTTGTCCCAGTTCTCCATATATTTGAGAAATGAGACCTTTGTCAGAGACATCTACTATAACATTTCCCCTAATTTTGTTGTTTTCCTTCTACTCTTAGTTGCATTGGTTTTGTTTGTTCAAGACTTTTTTAATTTAAAGTAGTCAAAGTCATCTATTTTGCATTTTGTAATATTCTCTGTCTTGTTTGGACATAAATTCTTCCCTTACTTATATATGGTGCCCATTCCTCTTTGAGATGTCTCTAATTATTAGGAAAGTGTTCTTGATATCAAGCTTCCATTTACATAGCAGCAAGTGACAACCATTGATGCAAGTTTTCTCCTCTGGAGCAAAACAAAACAAAATGAACCCATCTTTCTTTGTGACATCCTTTCAGATATCTGAGGACCCCTATGATCTTCTTGTTATGCTTTCTTTTCCCCAGATAAATCATCTCTAGCTCTTTTAAATGATACATGGTATACCTTGAAAGTCTTTCACTTTTACTGGTTTCCCTTCTCTGGATGTTCTCTTGTTTATCTATTCTCATCTTTTAGCATGATGAGTAACTAAGCACAGCACTAAAGGTATGGTCTGAGAAGAGCAGAGCACAGCAAGCTCATGCTTTCACTAGCCTTGCATAATCTCTTTCAAAGAATCATATTTATACTCATTTTCTGGGCAACCATATCATACTGTTGTTTTATATGGATATAGTACACTAAATCCTTTTAAATGGCATACTCCCTACTTGCCCCTCCTTTCTTTACAAACACCTTTTACCTGAAATTCTGATTTTTCATATTTCTTTCTGTAGATAGAGAATGCAGAATTCTCATTTCCCACTTGACTGTGCTACTTAGGGAATTGTCTGGATCATTTTTCACCATGCCTTCAAGTCAGATGCCTTCTTTTTCCCCTCACACTCCTTATAAGTCCAACCCCCTCATCTAATCTACTGCTCAGCTTCTTTTTATGTGTTGTCTTCCACTATTAGATGATAAGCTCCAGAGCACAGAGACTGTCTTTCTTTTTTTTCTATTTGTAACCCCACTATTTAGCACATAGTAGGCACTAGATAAGTGTTTATTGATTGATTGGTGCATGCAATTTATAACTTTAGCTTGAAATCTCTCCTAGCTCAATTGTCCTTTCTTCCTATAGTAACAAAGTTTCTCACTCAAATGTGACCTCTACAAAGTCTTTTTCACAGTAATAATAAGGACTAGGCAAGATGTACTTTGCTAAAATAGAATATCTATTTACCATTCACTTTTAGGGGTTTATTTTTATGGGAAGCGAAAATAAATTATATTATGAAATCAATTCTTTTTTTACACCTTGAGCATTTTGAATTGGTGACATTTTATTGCAGAGAACTTACCTTTTCAGGATGTCTTATCATTCATTTTCTATGTCTAGACCATTGTCTTCATTTAAGCTATTCAGTGCTTACCTTCTATATGAGCTCATTGAGGGCAGAGATGGTACCATTTCTGTCTTTATTTGCCCAGCAGCTAGCATACTTTCTGGGGCATATAAAGTACTTAGAAATTATTGATATGTAAGAAACAGGATATGAATTACAAAGTATAGTGCAATAGGACAACTTTTTTGGTTTGTAGTCAGAGGACATATATTTGAATCATGGCTTTGCCTTTATTACTTAATTTTCTCATTTATGAATTAAGGGAGGATCCATGTTGTGAAACTATGGTACATGTGCCAGGGTGGGGCTGCTCCCTTCCCCCTCTCCACAGATGCCTGAGGACATTTCTCACTTCACCCACCCTTCTTTCCAGCAGCCCAATGGGAGCACTTTCCCCCACCCAATCCTGGGTAAGATTGGGGGCTCACATGTGGAACAGCATGAGGGTTGCAATTTAGGCACTCAGTCTCTAAAAAGTTCATTATCATTGAATTATATGATCACAAACATCCTTTCTGGTTCTAAGTATGAGATTATAGTACAAAAATAAATGATATTATAGTGACTTCAAGAAATATGCAAACTGTATTTATTGAACCAACTGTCTCCTACCTTATAAAATGCATATGACACATTTTAAGACTCTAGTCTTTGCTATAGATATTTCCAAATATAATTCCAAAGAAATTAGAAAACAATATAGCAGTTAAGAACTAATGGAACAAGTTGTAGACAGACAAGCATGTAGATTGTCTGTACTTCAATGGTGTGTACCCTTTGGTCAAGACTGGTGCTTTTTTTGCTTATACATAAGAGACCTGAGGAGGACAAAATCAGCCACTTATACAGGGCATAAAAATGTAGAAATGTTCCAAGGAGCCTGATTGAATTGAACATATGCTGGAGCCATGGAAAATAATCTTCATGAGGATGGAGAATCTTGAACCTCACAAAAGACTACAGTTATTTTCATGTGTCTGCATGCTCTTATTTAAAAATAAATAAATAAAACAAAAAAATTCTATTGCCATGGAATTCCAGGGCGCAGAGGAATTAGTTTCATAATTCACAGCCAACTATTCATTTTTCCTGTAATATTTTATTTTTGTTTAGTTGTTTTTAGACATGTCCAACTCTTAAACACCTATTTTGGAGTTTTCCTGGCAAAGACACTAGAGTGGTTTGCCATTTCCTTTTCCAGCTCATTCTATAAATGAGGAAACCAAGGCAAACATGGTTAAGTGACTTGCCCACTGTCACACAGCTTGTAAGTGTCTGTGGCCAGATTTGAATTCAGATTTTCCTAACCAGGCCTGGCACTCTTTCTACTACATCATCTACCTACTGTTATATCCTACCATATACCTTTAGGGTTTGCTTATTGAAGAGTTGCCACCAAGTAAATTTGTATGCATTGTTAGAAAACCTTCCTACCAACTAGAGTAGTGGGAAGTAGTAATCCAAACTGGTTACAGTAGGAAAACCTGTTATTTAAATGAGGAAAAATAAAGATTGACAATTCTAAAAATTCAGAGACTTTGTTGTATGCTTTTTTCATTTGTATCTAATAAAAGCAATACTAAGAATGGCTCAAATTTTTATCATATTTGCAAAGTACTTTCAACACAATGACCTGGGAGGTCAATGACATTAAGTATATTACTACTATTTGAGAGATATGGATTCTGGAGTTAAAAGAGGATGTAATAATTTAAATTACAAACACTTAGGTAGAACTAGAGCTTGAATCAAAGCCAGGTTGTCTGACTTAAAGCTATATTTTCTCTTCTCTTAATATATGTTGCCTCGCATGTCTATGTATCTGAAATAAGATTTGATATTAATGAAAAACTTGGTTTTTCCAACTTTTCTTGAAGACTTAGAAATCCTTCCCCTATTACTTAGAGCATTTTCCCAGTGAGTTCTGAGTAACTGGGATGACAGAAACAATTGGATTTTCCCATTTTAAAATTCTATATCCAGAATGGAACGATTAATTTAAACGAGTCTGCTCTCTCTCACAGCATAGCCCTTTTAGCCAACTTATTGCTATCAATTCTATGTGATCCCGTTGTGACAAAAAATATCATGTCAATTTCCTTTTATCTAGTCAATTTCATTTAGACCTTGTAAATCTAATAAAATCCATCTGACAGATCAAGCCAATCATGGCCCTATTTGATTTGCATTAGAAATTTGTTTGTCTTCTATGCCATATCAATTCCAAAACAAATCAAAGCAGAGAATGATGGAAGCTCAGAGTTAAAAGTAGAAAAAAAAATCTTTGAAATTATCTGTTGCCATAATCAGGAATCATTTGAGTAGGAAGAAGGTACCTGCTGCCATTACCCTAAGTAGGGAAACAACCATTCTCCCACTCCCCAGTTATCAATAGGAAACGAATAAATACAGAAAGATACCAGTGGGTTTGGGCAAGCACTCTTAAACCATCCCCAGTGCCATGACTATAGAGATGAGTGTGTCAAGATGAGGGATAGTATGTTCTAGGTGAGGGCTTATCAGGCAAAGCAGTGCAGCATTGTGGACTATAGTTATGTAGGTGACTTTTTCCTATATTGTGTGTTTGTCCCTGAAAAAATCTTATGAGTTATGATAGTCTTTAAATGTAATGGGGGAGAATCCTGGAGTACAGTAGAAACCTGTATTCTGGTTATTTTCTGAATGGCATGGACCTTGATGACCTAGCGCAGCAACTCCTGAATGGTTTTTAGTGATGGGCATTTTATCAAAAAGGACTGGCCACCAAGTAAGAATATGTCCTGAATCTATGAATAATCATCTTCCCCTTCTTTCACTGATGACCATTTGAGAGATTCCAAATGATCTCCACAAGATATGTATCCCATTCCAAAGCACTCAAAAGAGATGTAAGAAAATATTTTTATAAAGTCATGGTCTACTGCATTAATAATTATAATAATAGTAATAATAATAATAATAATAATAATTTTAAAGTTTGCAAAGCACTTTACAGGTATTATCTCATTTCATGATCACAGCAACCATGGGAAATAAATAATATTATTCCCATATCCAGATGAAAATGAGACAGATATTGATGATGTGATTTCTCTAGGGTCACACAGTTAATGTGTCTCAGGTTCTAGACTCCAGGTCCAGAGATAAGACCACTGGCATACTTTGCTTGACACCACATCACAAGTCTTTCCATATTCTCTCAGGCATGACTTGTCAGAATTGTAGGACTCAATCAGAAAGCAGTTGTGGGTCCTGAAATCACAGAAATCATATTTCTAAAATTTACAGGTGAGGAAACTGAGACCAAGCAAGTTAAAATGATTTTCTTAAGGTTAGATTTCAAACTATTTGGTTCTTTGATATCTAATATCAAAATTATAATGTAAATATATATTTTAAAAGACATGGGAATTGGAGTAATAAAAAATTAGCACTAGAAAGAACATTAGATATGATTTTGTTTAATGTCAATTGGTTAAGTATGAAGAGATACAACATTTTAATATGCATTCTTTTTATTTTTAGTAATTTGGAGCATTATTTTATATAGTAAAGGTAAAGTAGGCTAGGCTTATTCAACATTGCAGCTAGCCTTGTGCCTGGTTGTACTCAAACTTTGAACATTACGGTTTAACTAAGCCCAGTAACTCTAGAATGCATGTATATGATCCTTCCCATTCACAAATTAAGCTTTTGGTAGATAACCCTTCTGATTGTTAATAATTTGCAATTCTTATTTTGATAATTTTTTTGCTATATCCTTTGACCAGCTGTCAACTGAGGAATGGATTTTGGACTCATACATTTATGTTAGCTCCCTATATGTCATATATTTATGTCAGTTGTCTATATGTCTTCGATTGTTATAATAGTTGTTTTTCAGAGATATTTGGTACAAAGATATTTTTCCAGTTAACCATTTGTTTATTTGTTTTCTTATACTAGGTTGCTTATTCTTTTCTGGTTCATAAAACAAAATGATCTATTTTGCCCTTTGGTTAAGAATTCATCTCCTATTCAAAGCTATGAAAACCATGCGATCAACTTCTTTTCTTACTGTTTCTGGTATGATTCTTAATGTTCAGGTTGTATATCCATTTTTTAAATTATTGTGGAATATGATGCAAGATGTTTTAAATTTAGTGTTTCTCAGATTTCCATTTTTCCCAGCAGTTCTTATCAAATAGAGAGTTCTTTCTTAAGTAATTTGTTATGGGGATATTTATCAAAAACTGAGTTAAGTGTAATTTTTCTATGCGAGTTTACCAGTTCCAAAGAGAACAAGAATTCCTAGATTTAGTTATTTGGGCACAGATTCCAACAAAGAAAAGAGAATTCTTAATGGAAGATCACACTGCAGTTAATTGACTAAAGCCATGCAAGATAGAAATAAGAGTTGTAGACTCTGCAAAATCTGCTATTTCTATGAGTTCCTTGAACAAGGCAGGTGAAGACATGAATAGAGAATATTTGTTCAGAATATTTGCCTTTACTTTCTAGAGTAGATCTAATGGATTACTCGAGTGCTCCATGCTCCTTTTTTATGGGTCCATATAAGTTTATTTCATCTTATGCATTTTTGTGAGGAGTGAGATATAGAATGTTACATACATGATATCCTCTTCTGAATTAATTGCTTATGAAAAAAAACTATTGTCTGGATTTTAGTATGAATTTTTATGGACATCTTATAGATCTTTTCCAATATTGTATAGAGCTGTGCCAGACCTGTACATATAGGCATTCACCTTGGTCCAGAATTATACAGGAAGAAGAGAGCATAATAGATTGTTTTTGGGAAAATGCAAAGTTCTTTTGCTGATCCCAAACTTTCCAAGTATTTGATTTGGTAGAGCAAATTGCCAACTTGAAGGCTCTGATTCATTAAAGTATCACCAAAGCATGTGGAAAATTACATAAGACATATATTTTGTATACTATATATATACATATATATATATATATAATATACCTTGTATATCATCTACTTTGAATGATAGAACACTGGAAATAACCTTCCTCAGTGCCCACTGATTATTAAAATCAAACATGAATCTGGGTTAGGTATGCTTACCAAAGATATTTGTCCCTCCACTTTAGAGATTCAGCACAAATTCCCAAAAGAAGAGGAATTCCCTTTAGATCAGGGTCGGCAACCTTTTTGGCTATGAGAGCTATAAATGCCACATTTTTTAAAATGTAATTTCGTGAGAGCCGTACAGTGCTCACAGTGTATGCTTCTGTAACAGTGCCTGAAAAAAAATTGACTTTATGGCTTCTGCAGAAAGAGCCTTATCTGGCCCTCAAAAAAGCCAGATAAGGCTCGAGAGCCATACGTTGCCGACCCCTGCTCCAGATGATGAGGATGTTTAGATGTTCCCCTTTATAAATAACATTGTAATGACAGTATTAATATTTAGAGTATTCCAAATGTCCTAAAATAAAACAATCGCTCAAGCCTTTGGTCCATCTAAGGGAGGGAATATGCATTTATAAGTGACTGCTATATTCCAGGCATTTCAAAATATTGCTCTTTTATGGTGCTATATTGTCACTGTGAAAAGACTTCTGGGACATAGTAAGTTTCTCAATGGGAAAGGATAGCTTGTCAATCATTAACAAAAAATCCTTGGAGGCAACTGGGTAGCTCAGTGGATTGAGAGTCAGGCCTAGAGACGCGAGGTCTTAGGTTCAAATCTGGTCTCAGACACTCCTTAGCTGTGTGACCCTGAGCAAGTCACTTAACCCCCATTGCCTAGCCCTTACCACTCTTCTGCCTTGGAACCATTCCAAGATGGAAGGTAAGGGTTTAAAACAAAAACAAAAACAAAAACAAACCACAAGACCTTGCTTCCTTGTCCTACCTTGAATGGCATTCCCATGATTGTACCAATCTGCTCTCCCAGAGTCTGTCTTTCTCCTCAGGCCTTGTGGGTTTGGGAGGAAGGAACTTTCTGAGGAACAAGAAAGTTCATTTCCTGACACAACTGTACATAACCATTCCCACCTCCCTCCAAATTACCTTTCCATCAAGTACAAAAAATTTGGTTATAGATCAGCTTGTGTCCACTCCTACATTTCTAAATTGTATTTAATCCCTAAAACATACTTTGAGTTGGAGACTCCTGGTCCATTTGGTCTTAAAGTATTAAGTTAATGAATCTCTGACATATTATAGCATGAATTCAGTAAAATGTAAGGCATAATCTGGTACACACACTGGAAGCACCATATCTGAAAGACTATTTGTCATAAAAATCCAATTTCTTGAATAACATTGCTCTCTGTCATTTGATTTAGCAGATGAGCTCTCAGGAGTGTGTTGGTTCCAGATGGTGATGGCATTCAGACCTCTATAGTCATGGTGGAATCATAATAACCTGCTGCTCTTCTTCAGCAATAGTGCCAGGACTCCATCAGGGGAACTGAGAAGCCAGATGAATGTCTTCTGCTGGTTTTTTTTACCCCTAAGAACTCTCATGGCATCATAGTCTTTGGCTTGGTCAAATCAGCAGATGCATCTGCTCCAAATTGGAACTTCTAGAATTTGGTAGACTATACAGTTGTATACCTTTGTTGGAGGTAACTCCTCTGCTTGGATCATATAATTATTATTCTCTAAGTCCTACTGAAGCAAGAGTTCAGGACCTGGTTCTGCTAGGTCTATGGCTGGTTATAGCATGTTTTTGTTTTATGAAGTGATTTTAGATGGGGCAGGTAGGTGACTTAGTGGATAGAGTCAGACCTGGAGAGGGGAAGTTCTGGGTTAAAATCTGGCCCTAGACACTGCCTAGCTGTGTGATCCTGGGAGAGTTACTTAACCTCAATGGCCTAACCCTTACAACTTGGAGCTAATACTTAGTAGTGTGAAAATAGAATTTTGTACCCTTGGACTTCATCTCTCACAACCCCTTTCCCTTAGTCCCAGTGTTATGTGCTTATGTTGTATCAATAAAGTTGCATGTGATTCTGTCCTCTCTCTGCTCCCCTGTGCATAGCTGGGAAACTCTCTCTTTGCTAAGGCTATTGCTTTCCTCTACTTCAAGTTATTATTAATAAATCTCATAAAATATAATACTTGGAGTATTGGATATTAATTTTTAATCTTTTAATAGCAATTCTAAGAAAGAAGGTAAAGGTTGTTTTTTTTTAATTTTTAAATAAATTTAAAGAGAAATAGTTACAAATTGTTCCAGGAGCAGAATAATACTTTGATTCCTATGCAGTGCCTGAGTTATATGATTCTAGAAAACTGGTAGAATAATGGAAATGTACTTACTGAGATTTTGAGTCTAATGACAGTTCCATGCCAGAATAGGTCTCTTTCTATTGTTTCAGCTATTGCTATAGTCAAGAAAGTTCCAATTCACTAGTTCTTTTGGGGTAAGAATCCAGTCTGTAAAATTTTCAGAGGACCTGAAGTCTAGCAGCCTGTAGTGCCCAGAGATTGTGAAGTTGTAATTGTTCAAGGGTAATGAGCAGGTAGGCTGCAGAATGGATTATAAAACATATAAGATGAGGAGACAAGTGTAGAGGATGATGCTTAAATGGAGAGATAGTTTGTCATGGTGGATGAAACATTGAATTTGGCATCAACAACACCAATTAAAACCCCACCTCAGGGCTTCTGGGTTAAGATGGCGGCAGAGTAAAAAGCAGCTGCTTGACCTCTCCTAACCCAAACATACAGGACTCCTCAAGAAGACATAAAAACAAATCCAGACAAACAAAGGCACCCCACAACAGGGTGCATCACTGAAGGTACGTGGAATCGGGGCATTTCCATTCTATAAGGGGGTGAAACAGCTCTCACTAAAACGTGAGCTGAGCAATCCCCTCCCTCCCCCACACCACGTAAAGGGCCAAAGCCAGTGCACAAGAGTTAGAGCAAATTTGGGGCACCCATTAAGTCCTTGGCAGCTACCTGGGATCACCAGGGCCTGTTCCTGAGAGCAGCAAGACGTAAGACCCCAAGAGGCTAAAGAACATGCGGACTTTGAAAATAGACCCTGAGCGCAGGCGTGGTCTCAGCTGCAGACAGGGATTCTGAGCGCAGGCACAGACCGTGTGTGGGGACTCAGTGCAGAGGGGTGCATGACTGTGGAAGCAGCACCCTGAGACTGTTAAAGGAGCTTCAGGCAGAGAAACAAGCAAGTGGACAACCAGGAGGCTTGACCCTGAGAACAACTAGACCTGAGACCTCAGGAACCTAAAGAGCACAGACAGACCCTGAGTATGAGGATAAAGCTGAGAGGGCACAACAGCTCACAATGGCAAGCTAGAGAAAAGAACCCCAGAAGAGAAAGATCAAGAAGAAATCTTTAACACTCTACAACTTTTACACAGAAAAAATCCAGACAACAGAGCAAACAGCAGAGGAGAACAAACAAGAAATCACATCCAAACCTTCCCCAAAAAATGAAATCTGGTTACAAGCTTTTGAAGAGCTCAAATATGAGATTATGAGAAAGATGGTAGAGAACTGGCAAGAAAATAACAGTTTAAAAGGCGGAATTTCGGAATTAGAAAGTGAGGCTCAGAAATCAAATGAATTGATAAACAAATTGAAGACCAGAAATGACCAGCTGGAAGCCTTGAAGAACCAAACAGACTAGATTCAAAAGGAAAACCAAAAGATTATAGCCAAAAAACCAGTCTCTAAAGGCTAAAATTGGGCAATTCAAAAAAAAAGATGACCTGAAATCAAAAGGATTGATAAGCAAATTGGAGACCAAAATCAAACAGCTAGAAAACAAGATAGATCAAATCAAAAAGGAAAATCAAAAGATTATACCAGAAAATCAGTCTCTATAGACAAGAACTGGGCAATTAGAAGCAAATGATCTCTGAAGACATCAAGAACAAAGAAAACAAAGTCAAAAGACTGATAAAGTAGAAGGAAACATGAAATAGCTCACTGAGAAATTGACAGATCAAGAAAACAGGTCTAGAAGAGACAATTTGAGAATCATTGGTCTTCATGAAAAAGCAGAATTAATAGAAATTTGGACTTCATACTAAAGGAAATTATTCAGGAAAATTGCCCTGAAGTTCTACAAGAGGGCAATATAGACATTGAAAGGATCCATAGATCTCCCTCTACATTAAACCCTGAAAAAGACAAACCCCAGGGATATAATAGCTAAATTCAAGAGCTTCAAAGTAAAAGAAAAAAATTTACAAGAAGCCAGAAAGAGACAATTCAGATATCCTAGGAGCACCAATCAGGATCACACAGAACTTGGCAGCCTCCACTCTAAAAGACTGCAAGGATTGGAATATGATATTCAGAAAGGCAAGAGAACTGGGTCTACAACCAAGGATCACCTACCTGTCAAAACTGACTATATACTTCCAGAGGAGAGTATGGGCATTCAACAAGATAGAAGATTTCTAAGTATTTGCACAGAAAAGACCAGGACTAAATGGAAAGTTCGATATCCAACCACAGAAACCAAGAGAAACATGGAAAGGTAAATAAGAAACAGAGGGTAAAGAAAGAAAACTCTTATTTTTAAATTTGCCTCTTTAAGGGCTTCAATAAGATCTAATTATTTGTATCCCTATATGGAGAAATGTTACGTGCAATTCTCTGTAGTGAACTCTATTCACTATTATAGTATCCACTATTATAGTAATTAGAAGAATTATTCACAGGGAGAGGTTGGAGTACTAAATGGTCTAAGATGATAAGGGGGTTGGTGGGAAAG
>NC_058131.1:592739011-592758153 GCF_016433145.1 Gracilinanus agilis | reverse complement strand
TATATATATATAATAGGTAAGAAGAAAGAAAAAAAGAGAGAGAGAATGAAAGGAAAGAAGGAAGGAAGGAAGGAACGAAGGAAGGAACGAAGGAAAGAAGGAAGGAAGAAGAGACTAGACCATGCTTTATTGCTATATCAATCTTATTCCTCCTTTTGGCAAGGCCCATACCAGGGAGGCAATGGCACTTGAGAAACTCCTTTACAATATTCTCATGATTGAGATGGAAATAAATGTATAGGATGATAATGTAGTTATGAGAACTTGAAACTGATTCAGTGACCAAATGCAAAGAAAAGTGATGAATGATATCCAATAATGAAGTGCATCCTAGTGTAGAATCACAAGGTTGTATATTGTTTGCATCAATGTACTATTTAATGACTTGGTTGAAGTAACAGATCAATGAATGAAAATGGATAAAGACAATAACAACAATAATGTATGGTGATCAACTGTAAATGATTTAACTATTATTAACAAGGCAAGGATCCATGCCAACTCCAACAGACTCATTTTAAAAAAAAGGATTTCTATCACCATAGAAGTAATAGATGGAGTCTGGATGGAGATTGAAATAAATCATTCTTCATTTTATTCTCCACCATGAATTTTTCTCTTGTGTAAGCAACATGTGTCTTCTTTCAAAATATGACAACAAAGAACTATATATTATATGATAATATATGTATAACCCATATCGTATTACCTGTCTTCTCGGGGATGGGAGAGGGGTAGAAAGGAAAGAGAGAACATGAATTGCAAAATATCTGAAAATGAATATTTTAAAATTTGTATTGACTTGGAATCTGGAAAAAAATTAATTACAATAAAAGTGAATACATAAATAAAATTAAAAAAGAAAATGTATTAAGAGCTTACCATATGCCAAGAGCTGTGGTAAGTTCTGGGGAAACAGAAAAATCAAGACATACCTTGTTCTCAAGGAGCTCACACTAATTGGAAGGTGACAACATATAAGAGAATGTTCACCTGCAGGATGGATGGAGAGGCATAACAATCTTTACATAACAACAGTGGGTCAGCCCAACTGATGACTTAAATTTAACTTAATTGCAAGATGTTTAGAGGAGACAAAATGATCTGAAGATACCTGGAAGACCTTTAGGAGAGTGTTACACCAATGACAGGGAATATAGTAAGATTTCGTGGTCTTTCTTCTCAATCCAAGGAACAAAGTCTCTGTTTTACTAAAGATTTATGAGCAATTAAGTAGAATGGGTATATTCTGGATAGCTTGAGCTCAATGAGGAATGGAAGGTGGAGACAAAAGATGGGAAAATGCACCCCCAGTAGTGATGTATGCCTACAAACAATCCTGGAATTAAAGAAAATGGAAAGGAAAAATAATATATGGAATGAAATGAAATAAAATTTATTTGGGGTTAATATAGGATATTTGCCTTGAGATAATAATTAATTGCACAAATATAAGATGTAGAAGGTCTGGAACAATAGTCTGTGTGAAAACTTTAGAGATTTTTATTGAATTACAAGAATAATATTTAATCATCCTCTCATTTATGAGTTCCACACTGACATCTTTAAAAGCCAAGAGAGATAACTGTTGGATATATCTACTTGAATATCCTACAAGCCTCACAAAATTGATATATTTGAAAAATGCATGTGTTTTGCTACCATAGACTCTGTGTACCATATGGGTTGTATATCTCCAAGGGAGAAGAAAAGGGAACAACGTTTATTAAGTGTCTACTATGTTCCAGGACCTCTACTATATGCTGGTTTATAGGGAGGCATAAAAAGAAATCTTTGGACTCTTGCTCACCACTCTCTAAGATGGCATTTCATTCCTGCCTATAGAGGAGCAAAAGGAACTACTTGGCCAACTGCTCTTTTCTTCTCATAAAGGTGGTATCAGTGTAGAATTACATCTATTTCTCCCCATAAATATTGTTAGTTTAGGCGAAATGATTGTTTGTTTTAAGTGTAAGCAGTTTTCCTGATTGGTATCCCTTAAAGAAGGAGTATCTAAGATATCATCTGAAGGCTTGACCCCTCTCCCCACTAAACGCTAATTATATAAAATAGGATCACAGATTGTGATTGGAAAGGAATTAATTATCTAAGCATATATCAAACAGAATTTTTAAAAAAATTATGAATTAGAATATACCAAAAAAAATACAGAGTGCATGAGCTCTTGCACTAGGAGTATCAGGTGAGTCAAGAAAGAGAGGAAGAAAAAGCCTCATTCTTACCTAAGAGGAAATTCCATGAATTCTCTAGGGATAAAAGCTAGAAATCAAGGACAAGTTAATAGTAGAAGGACCAAGCACATCAATTTACATAGATAGATATAGATATATAAATATGTTGTCATAGATATTACTTTATTGATAAATGATTGTGGTATAACTTTCTATAGTTTTCTCTTTATGTGCAAATACACTTTAGATATGCATAATTACTGTGTTAGTGGAAATTTGGGGTTCATTTGAGCCTTAAATATTTAGATATATGACATAAACATCTTGTGGACGTTTAGGAGACTTTCAAACTACATTTCCCATGATTCCTCTTAGGAAGTAAGTGTGATTATGTAGAGAACAGTATAAGACTCCTGAGGTGATTGGGAGACGCTCTCTTTCCTAGGAAGCAGACAGGTGGACAGAAGGTAATGGCGGGTGATTTGAATTAGATCTTAGCAGGCACGTGGTCTTTCTTAAATTTACCAACATGGCTTTAAATAAAATATTAATAATCTTATCTATATCCATCTATGTCCATTTTATTCGTAATGTTACATGCAGATAATTTAACTTTTCTGGGGCTTGATATCCTTTCACATTTTCCATCGAGGCTTAAAGGTTTTCATTTTTTTACTGCTGTACTATTCTGAGCTTGCTTTTTGGTAATCTCTGTTGCTGAAAGAGCTTTGCTGCTAAAAAGCATCGAACTTTTTCTGTCTTTTGATCATTTTGAGATTACTTTTTTCCCTTTCATTTTGTCTATGTGCCGAAACAACTTGATTCTGTCTTAAGCTGGGATTGAGCAGTCAGAAAAAGAGGCCTGGTTGGCCTGCTGTGGGGAGATTTGCAGCTGTTTAGTTCAGATGCAGTTTGTGCCGGGACAAGTTGGGTTCTGCCCAATCCCGGAGAGGCTGGACCTTTTGGGGATGAATTTCTTCCACTGTTGCCAGGGCTGATCTATACCTGGCCTCTGTTATTGTTGAGCTCTGTGGGGTTGTATTTCTCCCAATGCTCCTTGTTCTGTAGTGCATTGGTTTCTGCTCTTCCCCTGCTAAGGCTGGACTCAGTTGCCTGTGCTCTTTCTCCTGCTCCTTGTGAAGTATCACACCCAAGTTTCTCTGAGGCTTATTCAGGGCTCTCTCCTTCTTCCCCAGTGAGGTGGACTCTTCTTGCTGTCGCTCCACATAATTCTGGGCCAGAGAACCCCTTTGCCAATTCTTCTGTTGGTTCTACCACTCCAGGATTCATTTTAAGGCCTTTTTATTCTTCTATAGTTGGAGAATGGGCGATGGACTCCTTACTCCACCATCTTGGCATCTGGAAGTTAACTGTCATAATTTAAGTTTGAAATGATCATTTTCATTGTACTGTTTCTATTTTTCCTAATATATAAGAATATGCACTGTATCAACTGATTCAATTTGTTCCTTTGACGTATTCTTAAATTCCCAAAGACTTCTTTTTCCATATTTCTCCCCAAAATCATGTGTCTTCTCTCAGAGAAGAAAGAAGAATATTTTTGCCCTGCAAAACTCTTACATCAACTTTGACTTTCACACAGACATGCAGTTTTGAATCAAAATTCTCTCTGCCAATGATGAAAATTTTATGTAAATTCTATAGACTTAAATCAAGGGTTACATGTCCAAATGGAACATTTTATAAATCTTCCCTGCATCCACCTCTCCTCCTATCTTTCCTGTGTTATGTCCAAGTAAACAAACATTCGTTAATCCAGGCAGGCACCATCATTCTTAAAATAACTGAGGACACAGATTTCCAATTGGAACTATGCTTAAGAGCCATTAAATTCAACCCCATTGTTTTCCTGATGAGGAAAATTAGTTTCACAGAAGAGAAACAGGTAATAAGAGGGTGAGGAGAAATTGAAACCCAAGTCCTTTGATTTCAAGTAGAGCATACTTTTCACTCTCCACTGACATTTCTTCATATCAATTAGAAATTCTTTTTTGTTCAAAATGAAAATATTCCCTAACTGTTTAAGCCTATCGTACCTTATGTGAATTACTTTGATAAGATAATTAAATTGTCTAATGTCCAATTAAAATCTTTGCTATTGAAATGTTCAGTGGGCTTGGGGGAAGAGGAGTTTTAACATTGGCACTCCACATTTTTCCATGTGGAGAAGAACTGCTTGTCATTCAGGGATGTTAGGCAACAAGAAGACAGCAAGAAGCATTGGGTGTCAGAGTGGTTTGAGAGACATAATCAAAAAGTGAGAAAGAATGGAAGGTTCCAAAAACCAATTTGCCAACTTTTTCCTAGGGCTAAGATAGTTATTTTTGTGTGTCCTGAAAGTTATCATAACACCAAATTGATCATAAGCATTTATTAAGTGCCTTCTGTACACTAAGCATTCTTAAAGGTCCTGAAGATACATGCACATGCACACACACTGAAAGCTCAGGTTATATCCAGGAAAACAAAATGTATAACCAAAATCAGCATCATTTCTGATGCTGTTGTGTACATAAATGAGTGAGTTGAATTCATAAGATATTTAATTATTCATGTGAGGTACAATGGAGCTGGTCCAGCTATTCCCTTGATATAGAGAACTGCTGCTACTGAAACTCCCCCTTACTTATGGAAACATATATCTTTTTTGTAATATATAGTTTTAAAGAGTGGCTTTTAGCACTGAGGGAGGAGGTAACTTGTTCAAGGTCACAAAGCCTTCAGCTGTCAGAAGCAAGGTATAAACCCATATTTTTTCTACCTCTAGGCAAGGTTCTTTGTCTACTGTGCTATGTATTAACCTCTCCATTTATTTATGCATCATTATAAGTTAAATCTCTTAATTGGGGTCCAACTACCTCATTTTGGAAGGGCTTGATCTTCATGAGGTCAAAATACCCTGTGTTCTCTTCAAAGATTAGAAAGAAGTTCTCTGACCAGCAGTCTTGGGTCTGGCACATTTATCACTCTTCCAGATTCCTAACAATTCTTTTATGTTGTGTGGTAGAAATAGATGTCTTATTACAAATACCAGTAGGTCAGTGTATATTAAGTACCATACTGTGGAAAAGTATATACTGTTAGAAAAGAAGATATATAATGGCAGTAAAATACACACCCTGTAACTTAATGGTGACTTCTTATATGGAATGAGATAAATAAAGATGAAAGAATTTTCTTCTTGGAACTATTGTGTTTCCATGTGTGTGTGTTCCTTTGGGCAAATAATAATACTTTTTTAAAACTCCATGTATTTCTGAGGTTTTTGTTAGTTAATTTGGCTTTGATTTAAAGTTGATAAATGGCAAAACCTATGAAAGTAAGCAAACAAATGTTATTGTTAAATGAGGTTACTTTTAAATGGATTTAAATCCAGATGGGATAATTATATAGCACAAACATCTAAATAAAATTGTAATTCAGGGCCAAATGAAGAAATTTTACACAAATGTGGCTCCAGAAAAATTTTGGATTTGGAGTCCAGGCACCAGTGACCATGTTGGCTTTTTCTATGTATGACTTTGGGGAAGTCACTTAAAAATTCTGAGAATCAGCCTTTTCTAACATATTCCTTGCTTTCTTTTCACAAGTCCTCACAAATGTGTGTAATAGACAAATCATTATGTGCTTATTATGTATTATTTTAAAGGCAATATGGCATAGAGCAGTGATGGGCAAACTTTTTAAAGAGGGGGCCAAAGGAAAGGAAATGCTCACCTGTCAGTCTGTTTCTAACACAACTCTTTTGAAGTTTTATTGTATTGTATCCTACTCATTGTATTTGTCAGATTAGGAATAATGTCACAGGGCCATATAAAACATTGGGGGGTGGGGACATCTGGCCCTCGGGCCATAGTTTGCCTATCACTGGATAGAGGATCAATATCTGGCTTTAAAGTCAAGACGACCTGGTTTCAAGTTCTCCCTCTTACACACACTGAGTATGTGATCCTAATCAGTCTCTCAGTTTCTTAGTACTCTAGGACTTCTGCAGGGTGACACTGCACTTTACTTGAGGTTCTTTGCAAGCATCATATTGACTTAGAAAATGACATATTGATATTATCTTTATTTCATTATATATTTTTAATTTTCTTAAGAATTTCCCAGTTATATTTTTATATGAACTCAAGCTATACTTAAGGGTGTTATGGCCTACTGTGATCCACAGGCCTTGTGTTTGGCACTTCTACTTTAGAAACCTCTCTAAAACTAAGTTACAGGTGAGACACCAAAGAGAATTGGAAGAAAACATTTCATAACTTGAGAATTCTATTTTTAAAATTTTAATTATTTTTCAATATTATATGTTGATACAATTTTAACTTTCATTTAATTAATTATTTATTAGATTAATTAATTTATTTTATTTAAAATATTTTCCCATGGTTACATGACTCATGTTCTTTCCCTCTCCACAAACCACCCCCCAATCCCACCCTCCATAGTCTACAGGCAATTCCACTAGGTTTTAGGTATCATTGATCAAGACCTATTTCCATATCATTGATAGTTGGTCTAGGGTGGTTTTTTTAGCTTCTACATCCCTAAAAATAACCCCCCATAACCCATGTGTTCAAGCAGTTGTTTTTCTTCTGTGTTTCTACTCCCATAGTTCTCCCTCTGGATATGGCTAGTTTTCTTTCTCACAAGTCCCTTAGCATTGTTCTGGATTATTGCATTGCTGCTAGTAGAGAAGTCCATCACATTTGATTTTACAACAGTATATCAGTCTCTGTGTACAATGTTCATCAAGATCTGCTCCTTTCACTCTGCATAAATTCCTGGAGGTCATTCCAATTCACATGGACTTCCTCCAGTTTGTTATTCCTTTGAGCACAATAGTATTCCATCACCAGAAGATACCACAATTTGTTCAGTCATTCCCCAAATGAAAGGCATATCTTCATTTTCCAGTTTTTTGCCACTACAAAAAGTGCAACTATAAATATTTTTGTACATGTCGTTTTCCTTATGATCTCTTTGGGGTTTAAATCCAGCAGTGGTATGGCTGGATTTAAAGGCAGACAGTGTTTTAAGGTCCTTTGGGCATAGTTCCAAATTGCCATCCAGAATGGTTGGATCAATTCACAGCTCCATCAGCAATGCATCAGTGTCCCAATTTTGCCAAATCCCCCCCAACATTCAACACTTTCCTTTGCTGTCATGTTAGCCAATCTGCTAGGTGTGAGGTAGTACCTCAGAGTGGTTTTGATTTGCATTTCTCTAATTATAAGAGATTTTAGAACACTTTTCATGGGCTTATTGATAGTTTTGATTTCTTTATCTGAAAATTGCCTATTCATGTCCCTTGCCCATTTATCAATTGGGAAATGGCTTGATTTTTTTGTACAATTGATTTAGTTCCTTATATATTTGAGTAATTAGAACTTTGTCAGAGTTTTTTGTTATAAAGATTTTTTCCTAATTTGTTGATTCCCTTCTAATTTTGGTTGCATTAGTTTTGTTTGTACAAAACCTTTTTAATTTAATGTAATCAAAATTATTTATTTTACATTTTGTAATTTATTCTAACTCTTGCTTGGTTTTAAAATCTTTCCTTTCCCAAAGATCTGACAAGTATACTATTCTGCATTTGCCTAATTTACTTATAGTTTCCTTCTTTATATTCAAGTCATTCACCCATTCTAAATGTATCTTGGTGTAGGGTGTGAGATGTTGATATAAACCTAATCTGTCCCATATCTTTTTCCAATTTTCCCAGCAGTTTTTGTCAAATAGTGGATTTTTGTCCCAAAAGCGTTCATCATAGACTGTCTTGCTGATGTCACTTACCCCAAGTCTATTCCACTGATCCTCTCTTCTATCTCTTAGCCAGTACCATATTGTTTATTTTTTATTTTTTATTTTTAACCCTTGTACTTTGGTGTATTGTCTCATAGGTGGAAGATTGGTAAGGGTGGGCAATGGGGGTCAAGTGACTTGCCCAGGGTCACACAGCTGGGAAGTGGCTGAGGGCGGGTTTGAACCTAGGACCTCCTGTCTCTAGGCCTGACTCTCACTCCACTGAGCTACCCAGCTGCCCCCCCAGTACCATATTGTTTTGATGACCACTGCTTTAAGATCTGGTACTGCTAGGCCACCTTCCTTCATGTTTTTTTTCCCATCATTTCCTTTGATATTCTTGATCTTCTGTTCTTCCAAATGAACTTGGTTATAGTTTTTATAATTCAGTAAAAAAAGTATTTTCTTAGTTTGATAAGTATGGCACTAAATAAATCAATTTGGGTAAAATTGTCATTTTTATTATGTTAGTTCATCCTACCCATGAGCAATCAATGTTTTTCCAGTTGTTTAGATCCAATTTTAATTGTTTGGAAAGTGTTTCGTAGTTGTGTTCTTATAATTCCTGTGTTTGTTTTGGTAGATAGATTCCTAAGTATTTTATATTGTCTAGGGTGATTTTGAATGGTATTTCTCTTTCTAACTCTTGCTAAACTCTTGTGCATTTATTTTCTATCCTGCCACTTTGCTGAAGTTGTTGATTATTTCCACTAACTTTTTAGTTGATTCTGTAGGATTTTTTAAGTAGACCATCATATCATCTGCAAAGAGTGATAGCTTGGTCTCCTCATTGCCTATTTTGATACCTTCAATTTTTTTCTTGTCTAATTGCAATTGCTAGTGTTTCTAGTACAATGTTAAATAATAGAGGTCATAAAGGGCATCCTTGTTTCACTCCTGATCTTATTGGAAATGCTTCTAATTTGTCCCCTTGCCTATGATGCTTGTTCATGGTTTAAGATATATATTATTCATTATTTTTAGGAAAGACCCTTCCATTCCTATACTTTCTAGTGTTTTCAATAGGAATGGGTGTTGTATTTTGTCAAAGGCTTTTACAACATCTATTGAGATAATCATGTGATTTTTGTTCATTAGCTTGTTGATATGTTCAATTATGTGGATGGTTTTCCTAATAATGAACTATCCTTGCATTCCTGGAATAATTCCCACCTGATCATAATGAGTAACCCTCATGATCACTTTCTGGAGTCTTTTTGCTAGTATTCAATTTAAGATTTTTGCATCTATGTTCATTAAGGAGATTGGTCTGAAGTATTCTTTCTCTGTTTTTGATGTACCTGGCTTTAAAATCAGTACCATATTTGAGTCATAGGAGGAATTTGGTAGAACTCCTTCTTTGCTGATTATGTCAAATAATTTGCATAGTATTGGGATAAGTTGTTCTTTGAATGTTTGATAAAATTCACTTGTGAATCCATCAGGCCCTGCTGATTTTTTCTTAGGGAGTTCTTTGATGGCATGTTCAATTTCTTTTTCTGATATGGGATTATTTAAGTATACTATTTATTCTGCTGTTAATCTAGGCAGTTTATATTTTTGTAAATATTCATCCATATCACTCAGATTGCTATATTTATTGCCATATAATTGGGCAAAATGGTTTTTAATGATTGCCTTAATTTCCTCTTCATTAGAGGTGAGGTCTCCCTTTTTATCTTTGATACTATTAATTTGGTGTTCTTCTTTCCCTTTTTTTATTAGATTTACTACTACTTTGTCAATTTTATTTGTTTTTTCAAGGTACCAGCTTCTGATCTTATTTATTAATTCAATACATCTTTTACTTTCGATTTATTAATTAATCATTTAATTTTTATAATCTCTAGTTTAGTTTTCATCTGGGGATTTTTATTTTGTTTGCTTTCTAGTTTTTTAAGTTGCATGCCCAATTCATTGACCTCTGCCCTCCCTAATCTGTTAACATATGCACTCAAGGATATACATTTCTCCCTAAGTAGTGCTTTGGCTGCATCACACAGATTTTGGTAGGATGTCTCATCATTGTCATTCTCTTCAATGAAATTATTAATTGTTTCTATGATTTGTTCTTTAATTAACAGATTTTGGAGTCATATTATTCAATTTCCAATTAATTTTTGATTCGCCTTTCCACATGCCCTTACTAATTATTATTTTGATTGCATTATTATCTGAAAAGGTTAGGCTTATTCTTTCTGGTCTTTTGCATTTGTTTGCCATATTTCTATGTCCTAGTGCATGGTCAGTTTTTGAGATTGTATCATGTGCTGCTGAAAAGAAGGTATATTCCTTTTTAGTCCCTATTCATTTTTTCTCCACATATCAATTAATTCTAATTTTTCTAGGATTTCATTCACCTCTCTTACCTTTTTCTTATTTACTTTTTGTTTTGATTTATCCAGATCTGATAGAGGAAGGTTTAGGTCTCCCACTAGTATAGGTTTTCTGTCTATTTTCTCCTTAAGGTCTCCCAGTTTTTCCTTTAGAAATTTGGATGCTATACCATTTGGTGCATATATGTTAAGTACTGATATTTCTTCATTGCCTAAAATGCCTTTTATCAGGATATGATTACCTTCCCTATCTCTTTTGATCAGATCTAATTTTACTTTGGCTTTTTCCATTAACAAGATTGCAACTCTTGTCTTCTTTTTCTCAGTTGAAACCCAATAGATTTTTTTTCCATCCTTTCATTTTCACCCTGTGTGTGTCTGCCTGCTTGTGCGTTTCTTGGAGACAACATATGGTAGACTTTTGGTTTCTAATCTACTTTACTATTTGTTTCCATTTTATGGGAGAGTTCATTCCATTCACATTCAGAGTTATGACTGTCATCTGTGTATTCCCCAACATTTTGAAGTCCTGTCTTACTTCCCTTTTTCTTCTTTCACTATTTTCTTTTAAACCAGTAGTTTGCTTTTAATCAGTGCCCCTAATTTCCATCCTTATTTTACTTCCCTTTGTGCCCCCTCCCTATTTGTTCCCCTCTTGTTATTTATTTATTTGTTTAAAGGGTTGATTAGTCTCTATTTCCCTTCCTTTATATGCTCCCTGCCCCACTCACCCCCTTGGTTTTTTCCCTTCTAATTTTCCCTGTAGTGTAAGATAGAGTTTGTTACCACAATGGATCTAGCTGCTCTTTCCCCTCAGAATTGATTCCTCTGAGAGTAAGGTTTAAGTATTACCTATTAACACTCTCTTCTTCTCCTTCTAATAATAGTGTTCTTCCCCTCCCCTTGCCACACATTATCCTATTTTTCTTATTCCTTTAAGTTTCTCTTGGTTTCATCTTCTATTCCCCCAACCTTTTCTTTCTTTGTTTTGTGTATTATCTTAGACCACTTAGTACCCCAACCTTTCCCTATGTATAGTTCTTCCAATTACTATAATAGTGAATACAGTTTTGAGTTATTGAGGACCTTAAAGAAGAACATTAAAATTTTTCCCCTCTCTTTCTTATTTACCTTTTCATGTTTCTCTTGGTTTTTGTGGTTGGATATCAAACTTTCCACTTAGTCCTGGTCTTTTCTTTTCAAATACTTAGAAATTTTCTATTTTGTTGAATGCCCATACTTTCCCCTAGAAGTATATAGTCAGTTTTGATGGGTAGGTGATCCTTGGTTGCAGACCCAATTTTCTTGCCTTTATGAATATCATATTTTAAGCCTTGAGGCCTTGTAGTGTGGAGGCTGCCAGATCCTGTGTAATCCTGATTTGTATTCATTGATATCTGAATTTTCTCTTTCTGGCTTCTTGTAACATTTTCTCCTTAACTTCAAAGCTTTTGAATTTGGCTATTACATTCCTGGGGGTTGTCTTTTGAAGATTTAGTGTAGAGGATGTTCTATGTTTTAATGCCTATTTTGCCCTCTTACTCAAGGACATCAGAGCAGTTCTCTTGGATAATTTCTTGTAGTGTGATGTCTAGATTTCTATTTGATTTTTCCAGTAGACCAATAATTCTCAAGTTGTTTCTTTTAGACCTGTTTTCTTGATCTGTCATCTTCTCATTGAAATATTTCATATTTCTTTCTATTTTGTCAGTGTTTTGACTTTGCTTTATTAATTTTTGCTGTCTTGTGAGATCATTGGCTTCTACTTGCCCAATTCTAGCCTTTAAATACTGGTTTTTGGCTATAATCTTTTGGTTTTCCTTTTTAGTCTGGTCTATTTGGCTCTTCATGGCTTCTAGCTGGTCATTTCTAGTCTTCAATATGCTTACCATTTTATTTGATTTCTGAACCTCAATTTCTAATTGTGAAATTCTGCCTTTTAAACTGTTATTTTCTTTTTGAACTATTTCCCACTTTTCTTGCCAGATCTCTACCACCTTTTTCATGATCTCAGATTGGAACTCATCAAGACACTGTAGTTAATTTTCATTTTGTTGGGAGGGTTTGGATGTGTTTACTTTTTTGTCCTCCTCTGCTGTCTGTTCTGTGGTCTAGATTTTTTCTTTGTAAAAATTATCTAGAGTTAGTGCTTTTTTCTTGTTCCTTTTGTTGGTTGGTTTTTCTTAAGCATTGCGAGCCATTACTTTGCTGTTTCTTGCTTCTCTCAGAAGTCTTGGTGAAGAGGGCAGGGAATGGTTTTTGTCTGAGGCTACTTTTTGAGTCTGCCTTCCATTTCTGCTGTATGCAGCCCCAGCCTCACTCCCCTCTCCATGCCCAAGATGCACACTCTTCAGGCTCCTGGTGTTTCAGAACTAGCTGCTCTCAGGGGTGTTCTTCATCTGCTGCAAGAACTTAGAGGTTGTTCCCAATTGCTTTAATTCTAGGGTGCTAGCTATGAATCCTTCCCAATAGGTGGGGAGGGGGAGGGTTTGATCATCTTGTGTCTTGGTGGGAGCTAATTTACCCCCTTATAGCATGTAAATTCCCAAATCCCATGTATCTGCAATGCTGTCCCCTATTGTGGAGTCCCTTTGCTTATCTGAACTTGGCCTTTTTGTTCTTTTCAGGTATCATACAGGTTGGTGGTGGGCAGGGTAAAAGTTCTGCAATGACTCTGTAGCCATCTCAACCTGGAAGTCTTGATACAATTTTAAATAACGATTTTCTGACATTTTGTGATCCGTGTTCACTTTATTCCTCGTACCCCTCCCTACTCCCCAAGATGGTAGGTAATATGATATACTATATATGTGTTATCACACAATACATATTTTCCTTTTTCTCATACAAAAGAAGACATATATCACACTACAGAAAAATTCATGGAGGGTTGGAATTCCCTAAAATACTGCATCTAAATGTTCAGGTTCAATCTCAATGTGTATGTCAGTGTATGTCAGTGTATGAAGTAATTCTAAGTAATTTCAGGAAGAAAAGCATTAATGATAATAAATGGTAGGATAAAAATAAAGGACTCATAAAAGGAGGGAATGGAATTGTGTTTTGGAGGAATTTAGGAATTCTAAAAAGTGATATCCAGGAGATAGTCCATTCTGCATATGGTGGATCACTTATGCAAAGGCCCAGAGGAAGGAGAGGAAACAAATACAGAGAATAGGTATGGCAACCTATTTCATTACTTTTCACACCAGGGAACTTGAGGCTCATGGAGGTTAAAATATTTGCTGGGGACTATGCCTCTAATCCAAGTCATCTGACTCCTTTATTCCCTTTCCGAATATGTCATTATATACCTCCTTTTTGTCATCTGTAATTTTTAGTATATTCTAGCTTTGAGTCATTTCTGAATCTTAATGAAATTTTAGAACTCATCTAACCACATTATGGAGAATAACTACCTTCTGCATGATGAAGATTTAATTATTTTCTGTAGACATGCTGTTTGGAAATGATCAATAATCTAACAAAATAAACAATGAATGTTTAATGTTGTTTCTAAACTTTAAGCTAAATTAAATATAGGGACAAGTATTGTGATGCTATGTCACATGCTTCTCTACTATCTAGTCTATATCAGAAAACAATAGATTCTATTTACTTTTTAGGACTGGTGGCTATTATCTCTAAGGTTCTGAATGCTTTATGCATTTCCACAGGCTGGTATTCCTCTCAATAAGAGAACTATAATGAGCTCTAAGTCTTAGCCTTCAAGTGATGGATGGATTGAACTTCTGTCACTACTCTTTTCTTACAAACCTCTGGCCTGTTCTCTGTCTCCCTTGAAATTAGTGTTTCACTGTCAATATTTTTTTCTCCAAGACAAATAAACTCTGGGCTCAGTGAGTTCTTCATTAAACCCACTTTCCATTTATTTTTCACTTTTCTACCATTGCCGTGAGAAAACAAAAGGATTCATGGTAGAACATGCAAGTTTTTGCCTCTTTTCTACTTCTATCACGATTAAATTTTATTTTAACTTGCTTACTTCATTTTTAGATGATGATATAAAGATATTTCCTTCTAGTATAATGCAGTGGCCCTCAGTGAATTACATCATTCAGTGGCCATCTTCATGTTATGATTTCCTTTTTCAGCTACTCAGACTTTTTTCTTTTAAATTTAAATTTAATTTAATTTCCCCCAATTATCTACTAAAACAGTTTCCAACATTTTTCAAAGAATATTGTCTTCAATTCTCTCTCTCCCTTTTTTCTTCCCTCCCAAAACTCACTACCCACTTTAAGGTGGTAAGTAATCTCATATAGATTTTACATGTACAATCATGTCAAACATTTCCTCATATTAATATTTTTGGGGAAAGAAACTCAAATATAAAATAATTAATAAAGTGAAAAATGTTTGCTTTGGTTTAAATTCAGATTCAGTTCTTTTTCTCTGGAAGTAGATGACATTTTTTGTCATGAGTTCCTTGGAACAGTTTTGGATCATTGTACTGCTGAGAATAGGTATAATTCACAGTTAAAGTATTCCTGTCCTTGGTCAATATTCTCTTCATTTTGCTTATTTCACTCTGCTTCAGTTGTGTAAATCATCCAGGGTTTTCTTAGCTCCAATTTCTTACAGTCCAATAGTATTAAATTACAATCATATACTTAATCAAGCCATTCCCCAATTGATGGCTATTCCCTCACTTTCCAAATCTTTGCCCACGTAAGAAGAGCTGCTTTAAATATTTTTGTACATATAGGCCCTTCTTTTTTATCTCTTTGGGATACAAACCTACTAATTGAATTGCTGGGTCAAAGGGAATGTACTATTTTATAGACCTTTGGACATAGGTGCAGATTGCTCCTTTGAATGACTGAATCAGTTTGCAACTCCCCAACAATGCATTCATGTCCCAGCTTTTCCATATCCTCTCTAACTTTTATCGTTATATTTTTTTTGTCATAATAGCTAGAGTTATAGTTGTGGAATGGTACCTCAAATTTGTTTTAATTTTAATTTCTTTATGTGATAGTGATTTAGCATACTTTTTGTGTGACTATAGAGAGTTCATTTATCAATTGGCAATGACCTGAATTCTTATGCAATCTACTCATTTTTCTGTGTATTTGAGAAATGAGACCTTTATTAGTGAGACTTTAAAAAAATTTTTTTTTGCGAGGTTCCGGGTTAAGATGGCGGCAGAGTAAGAAGCAGCTCTTAACCTCTCCTGACCAAAACACACAAAACTCCTCAAGGGGACATAAAAAACAAGTCCAGACAAACGGAGGAACCCCACAACAGGACACAGAGTGGAAGGTACGTGGAATCAGGGCATTTCCATGCTATAAAGGGGTGAAACAGCTCTCACTAAATCGCGGGCTGAGCAACCACCCCACCCCCACCCCCTCCACACTCATCACCTATAGCGCCAAAGCCAGCTAAAAAGAAATAGAGCAAGTTTGGGGCACCCATCGAGTCATTGGCAGCTCCGGGGCCTGTTCCTGAGAGCAGCAAGATTTAGGACCCCAAAAAGCTAAAGAAAGCACACGAACTCTGAGCACGGGAGCAGGACGCAGAGAGTGGACGCAGGGCGCAGAGTACAGTCTCAGAGCTCAGACGCGGGCGGAGGCGTGGGTGAAGGTAGACACAGCCACAAGCTAAAGCTCTGAAACCCTGAGTGGGGAACCAGTGTAGACGGGTATATGACTGTGGAAGCAGCGCCCTGAGACTTGTAAAGAAACCTCTGGCAGAGGATCAAACAAGGGGGTTCACTAGGGGGCTTGACCTTGGAAAAAATCAGAACTCAGACCTCAGTAGCCAAAAGACCGTGGACAGACCCTGAGCGAGAGGATAAACCTGAGAAGCTGCTGGACTAATGATGGCTACCCAGTCTCAGGAAGTTCAGAAGAGAAAGATTAACAACAAGAAAAAGAAGTCTTTAACACTCGACAACTTTTACATAGAGAAAATCCAGACAACCGAGCAAACAGAAGAGGAGAACAAACAAGCATCCAGACCCTCCTCAAATAAGGAAAACTCCTCACAAGCTATGGAAGACTTCAAAACTGAGATTTTGAGGAAAATGGAAGAGATCTGGCAAGAAAATAACTATTTAAAAGGTAGAATCTTGCAATTGGAAAGTGAGGCTCAGAAACCAAATGAACTGATAAGCAAATTGAACACCAGAAATGACCAGATTGAAAAGGAATAGCAAAAGATTATGGCCGAAAACCAGAAGATTATAGCCAAAACCCAGAAGATTATATCCAAAACAGAGAAGATTATAGCCAAAAACCAAAAGATCATAGCCGAAAACCAAAAGACTATAGCCGAAAACCAAACTCTAAAGGCTAGAATTGAGCAATTAGAAACTAATGATCTCTCAAGACAACAAGAACAAATAAAACAAAGTCAAAAGACTGAAAAAATAGAAGGAAACATGAAATATCTCAATGAGAGAGTGACAGACCAAGAAAACCGGTCTAGAAGAGACAATTTGAGAATAATTGGGCTTCCAGAAAAACCAGAAATTAATAGAAACCTGGACTCCATACTAACAGAAATTATTCAGCAAAATTGCCCTGAAGTCCTACAACAAGAGGGCAATATAGACATTGAAAGGATCCATAGAACACCTGTGACATTAGATCCAGATAAGAACACGCCCAGAAATATAATTGCCAAATTCAAGAGTTTCCAAGCAAAAGAAAAAATCTTACAAGAAGCCAGAAAGAGACAATTCAAATATCAAGGAGCACCAATCAGGATCACACAGGATCTGGCAGCCTCCACGCTAAAAGATCACAAGGCTTGGAATACGATATTCAGAAAGGTAAGAGAGCTGGGCCTGCAACCACAGATCAACTACCCATCAAAATTGACTATATATTTCCAGGGGAAAGTATGGGCATTCAACAAAATTGAAGAATTCCAGGTATTTGCACAGAAAAGACCAGGGCTAAATGGAAAGTTTGATATCCAACCACAAAAATCGAGAGAAACATGAAAAGGTAAATAAGATACAGAGGGGAAAGAAAGACAACTTATAATTTTTAAATTTGCCTTTTTAAGGGCCTCGGTGAGATCTAATTATCTGTATTCCTATGTAGAGAAATGTTATGTATAATTCTCTGTAGTGAACTCTATTCACTATTATAGTATTCACTATTATAGTAATCAGAAGAATAATTCACAGGGTGAGGGTGGAACACTAAATAATCTAAGATGACATGGGGGATGGGAAAGAGGGGGGTGAATAGCAAGGGACACCAAGAGAAACTTGAGTGAATAAGAAAAATAGGATATTCTATTACACACAAAGAGGGCATGGGAGGGAGAGGGGACAAATACTATTATAAGAAGGAGAGGAAGAGAGCATTAAGAGGTAATAATCAAACCTTACTCTCAGTGTAACCAACCCGGAGAGGGAAGAGTAGCTATACTATCCATTGGGAAATAAAACTCTTATCTAACCCTTCTGAGAAAGTTAGAAGGGATAAACCAAGGGGAGCAGGGAAGTGGGGAGGTCAAAAAAAGGAGGGGTGAAGGGGGAGGGAATTCATAAGGCCTTTAAAAACAAAAAACAATCAACATAGAAACAATCAACAATTTCATTGAAGAGAATGACAATGATGAGACATCCTACCAAACTCTGTGCAATGCGGCCAAGGCAGTACTCAGGGAAATTTATATCCTTGAGTGCATATATTAACAAATTAAGGAGGGCAGAGATCAATGAATTGGGCATGCAACTCAAAAAATTAGAAAGTGAGCAAATTAAAAATCCCCAGATGAAAACTAAATTAGAAATACTAAAAACCAAGGGAGAAATTAATAAAATCGAAAGTAAAAGAACTATTGAACTAATAAATAAGACTAGAGGCTGGTACTTTGAAAAAACAGATAAAATAGACAAAGTACTGGTCAATCTAATAAAAAAAAGGAAAGAAGAAAACCAAATTGATAGTATCAAAGATGAAAAGGGAGACCTCACCTCTAATGAAGGGGAAATTAAGGCAATCATTAAAAACTATTTTGCCCAATTATATGGCAATAAATATAACAATTTAGGAGATATGGACAAATATTTACAAAAATATAAACTGCCTGGATTAACAGCAGAAGAAATAAAATACCTAAATAATCCCATATCAGAAAAAGAAATTGAACAAGCCATCAAAGAACTCCCTAAGAAAAAATCGCCAGGGCCTGATGGATTCACAAGTGAATTCTATCAGACATTCAAAGAGCAACTAATCCCAATACTATACAAATTATTTGATATGATAAGCAAAGAAGGAGTCCTACCAAATTCCTTTTATGACACAAATATGGTACTGATTCCAAAGCCAGGGAGATCAAAAACAGAGAAAGAAAACTACAGACCAATCTCCCTAATGAACATAGATCCAAAAATCTTAAATAGAATACTAGCAAAGAGATTCCAGAAAGTAATTAAGATCATCCACCATGATCCGGTGGGATTTATAACAGGAATGCAAGGTTGGTTCAACATTAGGAAAACCATCCACATAATTGACCATATCAACAGTCTAACAAACAAAAATCACATGATTATCTCAATAGATGCTGAAAAAGCCTTTGACAAAATTCAGCATCCATTCCTTTTGAAAACACTGAAAAGTATAGGAATAGAAGGACCTTTCCTAAAAATAATAAACACTATATACCTAAAACCATCAAGAAACATCATATGCAATGGGGATAAATTAGAAACCTTCCCAATAAGATCAGGAGTAAAACAAGGATGCCCATTATCACCTCTATTATTCAACATAGTACTAGAAACACTAACAGT